>NC_047523.1:6644404-6741904 GCF_902827115.2 Pseudochaenichthys georgianus
GCACTAATTGAGTTTAATAAGATATCAGGATTGTTCCGGATGGTAGTGTTCTTAGTTATTTGGTGAAATTATTTATCGGGCTGTCAAAGTTGTAGCTATTTTATGGTTTTTGAAACATGGATGGTTTGTAATGGTGAAGTGGTTGAATAGTAAGTCTGAAATATGGATGTCTTGCATATTGTTTCATATAAAGCTGTTAAGGAATTGTTGGGTTGATTGGGATCCATCTATATGTGAAAGTATTGGAGTCGTTGGGCAATGAAGTAATGGCGAGTTTGGTACTTTTTCATTTTTTATTAAGGGGATCGTTTTTCGATTCTAAGTTTGTTCTGTTTGGGTTTTGAGGATTGTGGCTGGTCAAAAGACCTCATGAAAGAACAACAAAGAAGTGAGGATACCCGGCCCGGAGGAAGCCCGGGGTCCCCTTCTGGAGCCAGGCCCAGAAGGAGGACTCGTCAGCGAGCGTCTGGTGGCCGGGATTGCCACGGAGCAACATCTCCGCTTCTCCGTCCCGCGGGCCCCACCACCTACGGGAAACAACGATGGTGTCGGGTGCGCTGCCAGAAGGGTGGCAGTGAAAGCAGAGGGTCTCGACGGACCAGATCCGGGTGACAGAAGCTGGCTTTGGGGACGTGGAACGCCACCTCTTGGGGGGGAAGGAGCCGGAGCTTGTGCGGGAGGTTGGAGCGTTACCAGCTGGCTCTGGTTGGGCTCAACTCTACGCACAGCGTCGCTCTGGAACCTTACTTCTGGATAGGGGTTGGACTCTATTCTTCTCCAGAGTTGCTCAAGGTGTGAGGCGCCGGGCGGGTGTGAGGATACTCACGAATCCCCGGTTGGGTGCTTCGTTGTTGTAGTTTACCCCAGTGGACGAGAGGGTCGCCTCCCTACTGAAGGGGACTCTTTCATCTTGCTGGGAGACTTCAACGCACATGTGGGCAATGATGGAGACACTTGGAGGGGCGTGATTGGGAGGAACGGCCCCCCTAATCTGAACCGGAGTGGTGGTTTGTTACTGGACTTCTATGCTTGTCATGGATTGGCCATAACAAACACCATGTTCGAACATAAGGATGCTCACAAGTGTACGTGGTACCAGAGCACCCTAGGCAGAAGGTCCATGATCGATTTCGTTATGGTATCATCGGACCCTGAGGCCGTATGTTTTGGACACTCGGGTGGTAAAGAGAGGGGCGGAGTTGTCAACTGATCACCATCTGGTGGTGAGTTGGGTCGAGTGGCGGGGGAAAGCCTCTGGATAGACCTGGTAAGCCCAAACGTGTAGTTCGGGTGAACTGGGAACGTCTGGAGGAGGCCCAAGTTCAGGAGGCCTTCAACTCACACCTCCGGCGGAGCTTTTCGGGCATTCCTGTGGAGGTTGGGGACATTGAACCAGAGTGGTCGGTGTTCAAAGCCTCTATTGCCGAAGCGGAAAGCTGTGGTCTCAACGTCTTAGCTGTGTTATCTTTCTTACAGTGCAGACGCTTTTCTGCTTGCTCCTGCCTCTGCTTACTTTTTATGCTGATTTTCCTATTCTTATTCTCTGAAAACTTCGAGCAGCGGCTCCTGGACATTAACCTATCACTGGGACAGTTCATCTTCGTAAATAGACGGAGGGTTTCAGCCATATTTCAACATTTTTACGGCGACCCCAGTCTTACAGTAGCGTGGCCTAGCAACAGCTAAAGCCTGGTAGGCTACTGCATGCTATTTAGCTTAAGCTAGTTGGTAGAAAAAATGCCTCCGTTCTCTACAGATGACTTCCACAAACTTCTACAGAAGATGGCCGTGCTGGAAATGAAAATGCAACGGTTGGAAGTTAACGTGGAAGTGAATGGACTATGTCGTGGGAATGACACCACTTTACCAGTGTTGCAAAATAATGAAAAAGGGTATGCTAACTCACAGCTAGTTAGCAGCTACAAGGATTCCAAGGAACAGGAGGGCTGTGTACCGGGTCATAAATCTACAAGTGGTGGTCCTCCCTGGAACTCTCTGGGTGCAAAGCCTAAGAGTAAATCATTTTCATGGGATTTGGGAGGACGGATAACGGGCAGAGCCCAACACTCTGAAATATGTGATGCGACCGGCTGGCCTGCATTGTTATCACCCAGGAGGAGCGCCTCTTCAACCCCTAAACAGCAGTGGACAGCTGCTAAAGGGAGAATTACAAAAAATCCTCCTAAACCACCAAGTGTGCCAATCCAGAACAGATACGCTCCGCTGACCGAGAGCCGGAGATCTCTTTCTGATGACCTGGATAACCCGTCCTCTTCACACAGCAGGGTAAGGACCAATAGCTACTCCAAAAGGCTAGAGGGAAAGCTAACGACTGGGCCTGAAACTCTGATTGTGGGTGACTCTGCTGTAAGAGATGTAAAAGGTCTGTGTAGTAAGAACAACACCAAAGTACTCTGTTTCCCAAGGATACAGTCTCTGACTTGGCTGAGAAGATCCTGCATATTGGGGCTGAACATCCGACTGTGAAGAATGTGGTACTACATATTGGAACAAATGATGTTGTGAAATAAGAGTCAGAAGTGCTGAAAAAAGACTTTAAATGTCTGTTGGAAACTGCCAGCTCTCTAAATGCAGAGGTGTTCATCAGTGGCCCTCTAACGCCAGTCAGAAGAGGAGTGGAGAGATTCAGCAGACTGTTTGCACTGAACACCTGGCTTTCAACTGCCTGTACTGACCATTCTGTGCATTTTATTGACAATTTTAACTTTTTCTGGGACCGCAGACATCTTTTCAAGGCAAATGGAGTTTGCCTGAACAAGTCAGGAGTGAAATTGTTTATCTCTAACATATTCAACTGCCTGCGTCATCAATCTGTTCCCTCTGCCAAGGACAAGCGGCAAGAGGAATCAAAACAGGAGATAGACACAACACATCGCGCAGAAAACCCTGAAGAAGTATCACTGCACCCGCCTGAGGAATGTTCTGATTATGGGAGACCTATGAGGAGTCCCCACCGCCCGTCACCCCCCCCCCCCCCTGTCAACGCCTTTGAGGATACTCCGTTCACCCTTTCACCCTCGCCCACCATCCTGGAGATCGTGGAACACAAGAAGGAGATATAGAGGGCTGGCACCGATTCCTTCCTGGATTTCAAAGACCAGACTAAGGCGATACGCAGGGCTGGCAGCATGTCCTTTACCCCCGCTCCTCAACGACGCCCACCAAAATCACCAAAGCAGAGACGCGCACCATCTCCCCCGGCTTCATCACCATGCCTACCACAATCATCCAAACCAAAACAATCTGCAAACTGATATCTGCTGGGTCCAGGCTCAAGGGCGTATGGCACTCTCAACTCTTTCCAGGACATGCCCGGGCCCTGCCTGCCAGTAGCTTTGCCGATATCTGTGTTGATAGGTAATAGATTAAGAGCGGTGAATCATCTTAGATACAGGAAGCACTCAAATGTTTGTGTGAGTTTATCTAATTTAGCAGTGATTCAATGTCAGCCACAGCTTGTTACAAAAAACATGACTGATAGTGTGTTTAACGAACTTAAACTAGCTTTATTAAATGTCAGGTCTTTGCCAGGAAAAACATTTTTAATCAATGATTTTATCACTGAGCACAATCTTGATTTTATGTTTTTAACAGAAACTTGGATTGAACAAAATAACAGTGCAGCTGTTCTTATCGAATCAACCCCTCCCAACTTTAGTTTTATGAGTCAGGAAAGAATGCATAAGAAAGGGAGTGGAGTTGCTATTCTGTTCAATGATTCCCTTCAATGCAGGAAGACATCGTATGGAAACTTTGATTCTTTTGAATATGTGGCCCTTCAGCTGAAATGCTCCTCTCGAGCTCTGTTCCTAAATATCTATAGGCCACCCAAATACTGTGCAAGCTTTTTTGATGACCTTACTGAACTGCTGTCTATAGTGTGTATTGACTTTGACCGTCTAGTCATTGTTGGTGATTTTAACATCCATGTTGACAACCCCCAGGACAGAGGGGCTAAAGAACTGTTTTGTGTTCTTGATAGCTATGGACTGACTCAGCATGTGACGGAGCCCACGCACAATAAGGGGCACACTCTGGACTTAATTATCTCAAAGGGTCTGAATATCTCTAAGGTTGTGGTGACTGATGTTGCACTGTCTGACCATTCCTGTGTTTTCTTTGAGAGCTCTATTTCTGTTCACACAAGTGTTCAAAAAGAGGTAACCACAAAGCGATGTTTAACTGAAAATACTAGGGAAATGTTTACTCAGAATTTTTCTTCCACACTTGCCCCTGCTAACACCTCAGTAAATGAGCTAGTAGATCATTTTAATTCAAAAATTTAAAATGTTATAGATGCCATTGCTCCAATTAAGGTAAAGGAAGTGACTGGGAAGAAAATATCTCCATGGAGAAAGGCCATGACCGTTAAAACAGAAAAAAGAGAATGTCGAAAAGCTGAACGCAGGTGGCGAAAAACAAATCTCCAGGTTCACTTTGAAATTTATAAAGAGAGACTTGGCCTTTATAATTTTGAATTGAAAAACGCACGACAATCATTCTTCTCTGACATCATTACCAAAAACAAAAACAACGCACGTGCCTTGTTTGCTACCGTCGACAGACTAACTAACCCCCCAGTGTCAGTAGCCTCTGAATTTCTATCCACCAGGGCGTGCAATGATTTTGCCTCCTTTTTCACTGACAAAATTCAGAAAATCAGACAAGCAGTCAGTGCCTCTGCATCAGGAACAGCAAATGTGTTGTCTCTGTGTCCACTTAACATCAATTCAGACATCATGACACAATTCCATCAGATTAATGATAAAAACCGAGAGGACATTATACAACTTCTGAAATCCTCCTCCTGCTGCCTTGATATTATTCCAACAGGATTTTTCAAAGATGTTTTGCCTTGCATGGCCTCAGAACTACTTCATATAGTAAACAAATCTCTTCACTCAGGTATTTTTCCACAGGCCCTGAAAACTGTAGTCATTAAACCGCTCTTAAAAAAGAATAATCTAGATGCTTCAGTAATGAACAATTACAGGCCCATATCAAACCTGCCATTTCTAGGTAAAATCATTGAAAAAGTTGTTTTTCAACAGTTGAGTAATTTCTTGCATTTAAATAGTTGTTTCGATGTGTTCCAGTCAGGCTTTCGTCCAAACCACAGCACTGAGACTGCTCTTGTAAAGGTCTTTAAGGACATCCACTTAAACACAGACAGTGGCAGAACTTCAGTGTTAGTATTATTAGATCTCAGTGCTGCGTTTGACACTGTTGACCACAGCATATTACTGGACCGACTGGAAAACTGGGTGGGACTTTCGGAAACAGTTCTAAATTGGTTTAAATCCTACTTAAAGGATAGAAACAACTTTGTTTCTATAGGTAAATACACATCTGAGTTGACAAATATGACATGTGGGGTTCCTCAAGGCTCCATCTTGGGGCCTCTTCTCTTTAACATCTACATGCTACCACTGGCTCAGATAATGAAGAACAACAAAATAAGTTACCATAGCTATGCAGATGACACACAAATTTACGTAACAATTTCACCAGGAGACTATGCTCCAATTCAAACACTGAGTAAGTGCATTGAACAAATCAATGACTGGATGGGTCAGAACTTTCTCCAATTAAACAAAGATAAAACTGAGGTAATGGTTTTTGGAGCCAAGGCAGAACGTTTAAAAGTTAGCGCTGAGCTTCAGTCTGCAATGTTCAAACCAACAGATAAAGCCAGAAATCTAGGTGTAGTCATGGACTCTGACCTGAGTTTCAACAGTCACATTAAAACAGTTACTAAATCAGCCTACTATCCCCTAAAGAACATATCTAGGATTAAAAGACTAATGTCACAGCAGGATTTGGAAAAACTTGTCCATGCCTTTATCTTCAGTAGATTCGACTACTGCAATGGTGTCTTCACAGGTCTCACTAAAAAATCTATTAGAAAGCTGCAGCTGATTCAGAACGCCGCTGCTCGAGTCCTCACTAACACTAAGAAAGTGGATCACATCACTCCTGTTCTGAAGTCTTTACACTGGCTTCCTGTGTGTCAAAGAATAGATTTCAAAATATTGCTGCTGGTTTATAAAGCACTGAATGTTGTAGGCCCAAAATACATTACTGACCTCCTGCTAAACTATGAACCATCCAGATCTCTCAGGTCTTCAGGGACTGGTCAGCTTTCTGTCCCCAGAGTCAGAACTAAACATGGTAAAGCAGCGTTCAGTTATTATGCTCCAAATATCTGGAACCAACTCCCAGAAACCTGCAGGTCCGCTGCAACTCTGACTACTTTTAAATCCAGGCTGAAGACTTTTCTTTTTGTCGCTGCTTTTAATTGAACTATTCATATCTTAAACTGCACTGTAACTTTTATTCATGTACTTTTTCTTGTAATGTTTAATTGAACTATTTATATTTTAGACTGCACTGTAACTTTTATCCATGTATTTTTCCTTAATGTTTATTTGATTAGCTTTTCTTTTTTAATGCTTAATGTCTTTCATTTTAAAAAAAAAATGTTTTTTGTAAAGCACTTTGAATTGCCTTGCGTTGAAAAGTGCTCTATAAATAAACTTGCCTTGCCTTGCCTTGCCTTAGGTGCCTCAAGGGGCGGTAACCCTCAAACCTCCTGGTGGACACCGGTGGTCAGGGAAGCCATCCGACTGAAGAAGGAGGCCTTCAGGGATTTGTTATCCCGGGGGACTCCCGACAGGCCCGAAGGGCAGCAGCCTCAGCCGTGGCCGAGGCAAAGCAGCGGGTGTGGGAGAAGTTCGGAGAAGACATGGGAAAGGACTTTCGGGCGGCACCAAAGTTGTTCTGGAAAACTGTCCGACAACTCAGGAGGGGGAAGCAGGGAAAACATCCAAGCTCTGTACAGTAAGGATGGGACGTTGTTGACCTCAACTGAAGGAGTGTTAGGGTGTTGGAAGGAACACTTTGAGGAACTCCTGAACCCGACAACTCCGCCCTCTATGTTAGAGGCAGAGCTGGAGTATGACGGGGGATCAACACCAATCTCCCGGGGGGAGGTCACTGAGGTCGTCAAACAACTCCACAGTGGCAAAGCCCCGGGGGTGGATGAGATCCGCCCAGAAATGTTGAAGGCTCTGGGTGTTGAGGGACTGTCATGGTTGACACGTCTCATCAACGTTGCGTGGAAGTCGGAAACAGTACAGAAGGAGTGGCAGACCGGGGTGGTGGTTCCCCTTTTCAAAAAGGGGGATCAGAGGGTGTGTGCCAATTACAGAGGCATCACACTACTCAGCCTCCCCGGGAAAGTTTACTCTAAGGTACTCGAAAGGAGGATCAGGCCGATTGTCGAACCTCAGATTGAGGAGGAACAATGCGGATTCCGTCCTGGTCGTGGAACGATGGATCAGCTTTTTACTCTCGCAAGGATCCTGGAGGGGACCTGGGAGTACGCTTATCCGTTCTACATGTGTTTTGTAGACTTGGAGAAGGCGTATGACCGGGTTCCCAGGGAGTTACTGTGGGAGGTGCTGTGGGAGTATGGGGTGAGGGGGTCTCTACTCAGGGCCATCCAATCTCTGTCCTCCCAAAGCGAGAGCTGTGTCCGGGTCCTCGGCAGTAAGTCGGACCCATTTCCGGTGAGGGTTGGCCTCCGCCAGGGCTGCGCTTTGTCACCAATCCTGTTTGTAATATACATGGATCGGATTTCGAGGCATAGTCGTGGGGGAGGGGGTTTGCAGTTCGGTGGACTAAGGATTGCACCACTGCTTTTTGCAGATGATGTGGTTCTAATGGCTTCATCGGTCTGCGACCTTCAGCACTCACTGAATCGGTTCGCAACCGAGTGTGAAGCGGCTGGGATGAGGATCAGCACCTCCAAATCTGAGGCCATGGTTCTCAGCAGGAAACCGATGGACTGTCCTCTCCAAGTAGGGAATGAGTCCTTACCCCAAGTGAAGGAGTTCAAGTATCTCGGGGTCTTGTTCTCGAGTGAGGGAACAATGGAGCGTGAGATGGGCCGGGGAATCGGAGCAGCGGGAGCGGTACTGCAGTCAATTTACCGCACCGTTGTGACGAAAAGGGAGCTGAGCCAGAAGGCAAAGCTCTCTGTCTACCGGGCCATTTTCGTTCCTACCCTCACCTATGGTCATCAAGGATGGGTCATGACCGAAAGAACGAGATCACGGATACAAGCGGTCGAGATGGGTTTTCTCCGCAGGGTGGCTGGTGTCTCCCTTAGGGATAAGGTGAGAAGTTCGGTCATCCGGGAGGGACTCGGAGTTGAACCACTCCTCCTTCGCGTCGAAAGGAGCCAGTTGAGGTGGTTCGGGCACCTAGTTAGGATGCCACCTGGGCGCCTCCCTAGGGAGGTGTTCCAGGCACGTCCAGCTGGGAAGAGACCAAGGGGTAGACCTAGGACCAGGTGGAGGGATTATATCTCTTCGCTGGCCTGGGAGCGCCTTGGGATCCCCCAGTCAGAGCTGGTTAATGTGGCCAGGGAAAGGAACGTTTGGGGCTCTCTGCTGGAACTGCTACCCCGCGACCCGACCACAGATAAGCGGGAGAAGATGGATGGATGGATGGTTGGGGCTGGATCAGGATCATTGACAATCATTTCTTTATCACAAGTTATATGGTCGATTTAAGTGAAGCATTTCTGGCTATGATAGATATTGGTCATCCAATGTTGAAGGAAGTTGAAAGTGGAAAGAAGTTGATACCCATATTTTATATGAACCTTAAGTATAGGGAAATGTTTATTCTAAAATATGTAAAAGTTTGAAGAGAGAGAGGTGGTGTTTGTACTGCCACAGCCCAGCTAATAATACTGAGTGGGATAATGATGGATTTGATAAGCCTTCATGAGTTGGATGGATTTGGGTAATGAAGAGAAGAGATGTATAGGTATAGTGGAAGGTTGTCTGTATAAAGGATGTTTTGTTTAGATTCCTGTGGATTCATTGGTGAAAGGTATGAAATCCTCACCGATTGGATACATTCAAAGAAACCACAAACTGCTAACTGAAGCCATGTCTGTTATCAGTGGCTGCAGAGCACTCTTTTCCGCGAAACAGTCTCCCGGTGGCTGTGAGTGAAAGCCTATGAAACGTTTTCTCATTCCCGTCAGGTTGAAAATATTCTACTACTCTACTATAAAACAGATAAAGACTGCGGCTGTTATGTTAATAAAAGTCAGTGAAGCAAGAACATTCACCACTAGAGGAACCAGGTATTACGAGATATGATGGGCTAAATCATTATCATGCCAATTTCAGTAGATGTCATGCAACACAACATCTATAAGAATTTGGTTGATAATGATAGTTCCTTTGTTTTGTTTTAACTTTTTTATGTTTTAAAGGTTGGCATATCCTACACCATGTACCTTGTACTCTTGAAGAGCCACAGATAGGCTTAAAAGAGGTTCAGAAAGTCACACTTTCACTCAGCTGACAAACATTGGAAATCAACTGATCCACTCTGTGATATCAAATGTGTAATCGAGAAAAGGACATAGGAAAAAGGTGTGGGAGGTGAATCAAAACATTTTCATCACAATCTGTTTTTGAAATAACAGTGGCATAACCAGTTACATAGATTTGTCATCCTCCAGCTGTTGTGACAAGGATGACCAACATTGTGTCACCCTTCACTGCAGCTACACAACGGAAAACTCGCCCACGCTATTTGATGACTGCCGTTATGTAAGATTACATTGAGAACATTGACACACGCGCACGTATTCATTTGTATCAAAACATTCCTCACAAGCTAACTAGGTGTGTCACGGATGGGAAAGTGGTCAAAGGGCAACTCATTTGCTCTTCACAGAATACATAAGGGTTTGAAATGGCAGAGTAGCCTATACATTAGAAACAGAGAAGACATTCTTTAAGGGCTCTGTTGAGGTGACGCAATGCACACATTAAAGTTAAAGAACCAGACTGAAATGCTTCCTTCACTAAAAGAAAAAAAAGGTTCTGCTCTGTCAACCTACTCACTACTTAAAACATCGCTGTCACACTCAAAACATCAATACAATTAAAAAACATTGATCAGCTACATGCGTTCTGAGGAATTGCTCAAATATCCATACAGTGTATGCACTACAGTTTGATAATGTTCTTAGCACAAACAACAAAATATCACATGGTCGAGCACATTCATTGAGAACACATCAAGTCATGATTATACTATAGTAGAAAAAGTATTTATTCTCAATGGAAATGCTGGGAAGTGGCAGGGATTTCAGGCAACATAGACCTACAGGTTCAAAGCACATCCTTGGATAGCAGCAGGCTATTACAACACGATTGTAGGGAGTCCCTGTTGGAAAAGCATTGCTGGAATGTCAACACAGAAAGTAATTAAAAGATTGAAATGTGTTTCTGTTTCCTTATCAGATAGATTAAACTCTGAGAACACAGCAGAAGTTTTCAAACGTCAATGAAGGTGAGAAATGGGCATAAAACCTATAGGCTGACAAATAAAACGACCATTTTCAATGATGGTCTGAACTTCATGGCTGTTGTGGTATTTGCTTTCAAGGCATTCAGTTTTCTTATTGTGGCACATAGTCGGATACGTTTTAAATACAATTATTCACAGCTTGAACTTTCCAGCCAATGGACTGCTGGGATAAAGTGTTGAGAAGCGGCCGAGGGTCCAGACTGTGAAGACGTTTCTGTAGGAGGTGTAGCTGATGGCACAGCTCTTGTTGAACACACCTGCAATATTCTCCTGGAGAGGACAATAAAAAAACATAATAAACGTCTCATTATATTTCATTCTTTCATGGATTGATTTGTTATGAGTTGTGATATTACTGGTATAAGCTTAGTGAAAGCAGTGTATATGAAGATGTATGTGACTCATTGACCCACCTGTGGCCAGTCTCCATTGGGCAGCTGGTTGTCAATCAGAAGCTGCACTCCTCTCTCAATGGCCCGCCTATCGGGATGCCTGGTTATGCACACAAGAGGGTTGAAATGAATGACTTTTGTTTGGATTCAGTTCAATTTGATTACATTTGACTATTGACTGAAAGTTCTGTTTTGTAGCATAGCACATTAAAGAGCACAGCATGCATGCAATCAAAGGCAACACCTAATAAACAAAAGCAAAACCAATCAAAGAAGAGTTGAATTTCACTTATTTGAAGATGGCAGATGAGAAAGGAAAAACTGGGGTTTATTCATTTTTTTTATCGTGCAGGAATGCTGATATAAAAAAAGGATAATTCTGAATAAGATCTGATCCATTTTAAATTGATCATTAACCGTTAACTAGCAAGATAAGTGCAGAGTTGAGTTGCCGTTGTTGAAGTGCCTAAAAAACCCACGGCTGCAAATATCACCCATCTGGGGTTCCTCAAGGCTCTATTTCTGGACCTGTGTTCTTTTATTTGCTGCCACTTGAAAAGTCCTCAGAAAACACAGGATTATTTGTCTTAGCTATGCTGATGATACACAACTTTACTTGTCTGTATTACTAAATAATATCAGCCCTAAAGATTTCCTGGTTAAATGCATTTATCAGAGCAAACGATCCAGAGAGAGATTTGCCTAATTACTCATTAACTAATTATCAGCGCTAGATGTCAAGTTCCTAGGAAAAAGTTTCAGATCTGAATTGGCATTCTGAATTTCACATCAGTAATGCTACAAAAAGGTATTTTTTAACACCTTAGAAATATTGCTAACATTCAACTGTTTCTCTCCCAGACAGAAACTGAGAGAGTAGATAACTGGTTTGGTCACTTTCTGGCCTTTCTAAGTTATCTATACATAGGTTTCAGATCTTGCAGAATGCAGCAGCAAGTTTAATAACTAAGACCAGAAACATTTCACCTATCCTAATTTCTTTTCATTGGTTTTCCCTCAACTTTAGAATAGATGTTAAGATCCTTTTATATTAGTGTTCAAACCACTGGATGGACTAGTGCCTGAATACTTTTAGCATTTAGTGTCTATGGACCTCGCCTCCAGAATAACTACATTTTGAGACATATCTTTTTTCCATAGCATTCTCTTATTCTTAATACACTAAACATATCTCAATGGGATTTTTTACCTGGATAAATAAAGGCTACAAACAAACAAATATTGTAATCGTATCTATCCTACCCCTTACTGTGCTATGTGAATTGTACTGTGGTATTTTCCACACACTGTATACATGCGGTTACAGCGTAACCACCAAGCCTCTGAGTTGTCACGCTGCTTTACCCGACAGCCATGAGGCCTAACAAAGCCCAGCAGGTGTTGTGGATCTGGGCACTGCTGCTCTGGACGTAGCACCGCTGCTCGCATGATTCAAAGTCCTCCCCCCAGCCTCCGTCTGTCATCTGCCGGTCCAGCAGGAACTGACAAGCCTTCTGCACCTCCTCGCACACATGGCTGGAAACAGAGGCACAGCAGGGTGATTAAGTATGTAGATAAGAGAGGATGGATGTCACAATGTCAGGTGAAGGAGCACAGTGTGGCTGTTTGTTAAAGTGATACTAATTGTTCAGTGTTTGGGAAACGTACTCATCCTGATAGACGTGACCCATACAGGCAAAGGCTTCAAGGCCGAACCATATTCCATATGTGAAGCACACTCCCCAGGACCTAAGAATAAGCAAATCATTTATTTCATTAAACATGAACAGTCAATTAGTTAGGATATCCCGTAGTAAAAAAGGAATTGTAGTCTCACCCTTCCCATGATCCATCAGGCCTCTGCACCTTCCTGCAGTACTCCAGTCCTTCTCGTAGAGTGGACCTGAGAAACAAATCAATAAACAACAGAGATCTTGCCCCTCTCATACTGAGTTTCAAAGATTCCTCTGAAACTTAAACAGGAGAATTGATTTTGAAGAATGTGCTTGTGTGAGCATATCTTTTTTCCCAGTATAATGGATCTCTGCCTTGTTTTTAAATCACTTTCAGACTTATGAACTGAATTTAGCCATCTTAGTTTGAAGCTTTTTACAAGTTAATGTATGTTTTACTCATTCTGTCCGATGAGAAGGGTAGCTTTGTACCGGTATTGAGGATACAAATCTAATTCATGGATATTATGTTGGTGATACATACAGTATATGATAATATCATGTAACTAATTGTGCCTCTTAAAGGTGGGGAAGGTAAGTTTGAGAAACCGGCTCGAGATACACTTTTTGTTATATTCCATGGAGTACTCTTAACATCCCGATAGCAATGAATATCCATAAAAAAATGTATCTGTGGAAGCCGTGGCGCTGTAAAAAGCACGACCAATCATTTTAGCCGGCCCGGCTAAAGTAACTGGATGGCCTACCTGCCTGTCAGCCTTCCATCGGGGCACAAACTTATCTCGTGCCCTCATTGGTCGTGTGCGCGTTCGTGTGTGTTGGAGGAGGGGCTCTGTGAGGAAGTGGCAGATTTGTTCCGGCTGTGTAATTTCAACTTCTAGCGCACTCGAGCCGGTTTCTCTAAAATTACCTACCCCACCTTTAAATGTAGAATTATGGTTGCAGACTCGTATTTCCTTCAAAACGCACAATAAACAAAGTTAAAGATGAATTTGACAGATTGGATTTCTATTACTTCTTTTTTTCTGTAGATATGGTGCTAATATCTTATTTTCAATATGTTGTGCAAGTCAAGCATTTATGAGGAACTGAGTAAATAAAATGGATAAAGTATGTGTGTAGAATGTAATTAAAAAATGTAAGTATATTGTATTTTATTTAATAGTAAGTAGGCCTATGACAGTGTTCTGTATACTTCATATTGTTTACTCTGAAGACACTAGAGATATTTACAATTCTAATGTTGATATGTATGTATTTACTGTTTATGTTTATTTATATTTTATTATATTTTCAACTCCTGTGCAATGCTCTGTAACAAAACAGTTCCTCAACTTGGGATCAATCAAGCTTGTCCCATTCCATCTTCTATCAGTATACCTCATCTCCTCTGCACGGTGTTCTGGGTAGGCCTTCTGGAAGTGCCTGAGAGCCTGCATCACTGCAGAGGTACACTCCACATAGGTGTAATCGATCATGATGTCACCTGTGTGGGAGGCGAGAACACGCAGAGCTGCTTAAAACATCCCATTTCACAACACTCACTGCATCCTCCTTTAAACATCTCTTTAAAATGCCATTACATTGCACCATATCAGCAGGGCACGGGAAAGGTGTGAACAGATTTGGGATGTTGAAAGGGGATGGAAATGTCACGTTTAAATGTGGCTTGCTGTTTGTTCCCATGTTTCACATCTGCATATTTGCAGGTTGTGTAACCACGGAGGAGTTCATAGGCACCATGACGCTGTTATGACGCAAACCTTCTTTGTGTTTCCAAGAACTCTGTGACCTTTAACGTCTTTCCTTGTGAATCGCCAAACAATGGATTTATAATGATATCAAATCTAATCGATAGAGTTGTTTTTCTTTTAAGCCTGAACATGTCTTGCGGTTAACATATGGGTTCAGAGAGTATGAATCAGAATCTGTACCGCAACGAGGACATTTACATTATAACAACAGCAGGAGTATAGTGCAGATAAAGTCAAGAGAATAGACTTGCATACTAAAACAGCATTTATAAAAAAAGGGACGATATCAAATGATAGAAATAGCTGGTAGTGTTAACTACATACGGAACAGACTGTAAGTAAACATGTGAATGACCCAAGGTATATTGCACATGAGCAGCAGACCTACCGAACACCTCGGAGGGGTTGAGCAGCTCCAGCAGCCTCCCTCCTCTCTTAGTTTCATACGTGGCAAATCCTCCGTCAGAGTTTCTCATGCTCAGCAGCTTCAAGGAGGAGATAGACAAATGGTGAAGGAGCTGTGATACGCTAACATCGCAGAAGAAACATTTACAAATCCTTCTCGTCATTGTAATGAATTGAATGATTAAAGAACTCCCTGAAATGGACCTCACCGTTTCTTAACCTTGATTAAGGTCAATACATAATGCACCTTAGCTGAGCATCTGTCTGCCTGCCTCAATCCTGTTATTGTGTCCTCACTCTGCTAGTGTATGACACAAGCTAACAGGTGGGGTAGGTTAAGGTAAGTAGCTAGCATTTCAGCTAATTCATTGCTTTACCTTCTAACCTTTGAACATTCTAAATAAACCTGTCTATCCATATGTTTGCTGTTATCTTACTGTTGGAGCCAATTTGCTTTGGGTTGTGCACGGGGTTGGTCTATGTGTGTGTGAATTCGTACTCATCACGGGAGGTAAGTAACCTATATATGTGGGCACGGTGATCAGCTGGGATGGGAGGTTAGGGAGCCACGCGTTTTTCAACCGCGTTGACCGTGATTGTTTGTGTCTGAGTGTGTGCGTGGTCGTTATGTTTTAAACAATATTTCAGATACGTGACGTGAGTCTTAAAAGAACATTTTAACTGTGGTCAAGTAAATAAAGCATTACAAATGACGTCATGGTGCACTGAGTCTCAAGATATATTCATATTGGAATTGGCACCAGTGCAGTATCTTCAAGTTATTCACACCTAATGTATATTATGGTGTTGTTTATGCCTCAGGCAGCACAAGTCTGGACGCTGCATGGTGGTAACACCTCTGCCTGCCTATCTGCCATGTTAACAGTGTCTTTAGTTTCGGTATAGCATTGTGTGGGTCTGGGTGAACCCTGACTACTATCATGCAGTATGTGTCCCGTGAGTTAGGAGGTAGAGCTGTCTTCCGTTAATTGGAAGTGTAAGGTGGGGCCTCTTCTTCCTCCAGAGTCTATATGAACGTGTTAATGCTGACTTGTATATGGAGAGCACTTTTAGGGATTGTAAAGACTGGAACCATTTTAGATAAATGTGGCCCATGTGCCAAGAGTTATAATGGATTTAATTTATCATCATCTCCAGAATGCAGATGAATTCATTCATTATGTTAAACAAGTGAGATACTGTCAGGATTGCAAAACGACAGTTCACAGAAGCATGCACCTGGCTGCACTGAGTTCACCTTCAACACAATGAGAAACAGTTACCTCACACTCTGCATAGCTTCACACATAATGTTAGAGATGACAGTGGTATTAATTAATGGGAAGAAAATGCGTATTGATCAGTGTTACCAAAAGATACATTATTTTTCTTTTTAGACAACACTAGCAATAAGACTTAAGGAATGAATGAGTGATGGATGGACTGCAGACGCACCACATTGACAGCATCACACAGGCGCTCTGAGGGGAGTGGCTGGCTGATGGAGGGGCAGAGCTCCTGCAGCAGCATCACTGACTTCAGACCCTCCGCGGTGCAGTCAGCCACGATCCAGCCACAGTCCCGGGTACTGAAGGGGAAACCGCCCTGATGAAGAACAACAAAGGGATAACACTTGTTGCACACACATGCCAACAGGCTAGGAAATTCACTTTTGTCAGAGGCCATTCTTGCTGTCTTTTCACGTGTTATAATACCTTGTTCATCTGTCTGTAGTACTTCTGATACTCTGCAGGATTTTCAGGTATCTGTTAAAAGCGGAAGTCAATTGAATTCATATGAACACGTTTTTAAGCAGGAAAACAACTTAAATCAGCACGAGCATGTGTTTAATGATGTTGGTGGCACCTGTGTGACGGTGAGAAACTGATGCGCATCTCGGAGGCACCCGGCTAACGCGGAGTCCTTCTGGGCTCCTGCCTGAGAATCCCCAATAAACAACTCATTATAGTCAGATACTGCTTTAGGAAACACCTCAACAAGGTCTGCATGACAAATTGACCAAAGATCTAGTATTTATTGTGATATTTAAATGTTCAGAAATACGAGTTGTAAGTGCAGTTTGTTTGTTTCTGGCTCAGAAAGTTGCCGTGACAACAACGTTCTGCTTTACCAGGGAATTGTATATCTATGAAAAATGACACGAGGGATCCCACTGGGCCCAACGCAGTTTTAGTCAAGTGGTGCATGTTTGTCTAGGCCATCCAGAAACATGTTTTGATGTTGTCTTAATTGCTCTGGTTATACATAGTTATCTTCTGTCCCTAGCTTTTATTGTGGTACACATTCTACTACTTCAAGGTGTGTTACCTCAAGGAAGGCCTGTACAGCAAAACAAGTATCCCAGAGTTGAGATCCGTTGGTCCCCTACGCAAGAGAAAAAGGAGAAAGTGGTCAAACGCTCAAGTTAAACTTGAACTAAAACTATTTCTGCAGGATAAAACACAAAGTATGGAACCAGCAAGTAAATAAAAAGAAAGTAATTGAAGGGTAAAAAGTTGATTTGAGTTTTAACAATGTTTTAAGTCCATCCATATGTTTCCATCAATCAACTGACTAACCGGCTAAGCAGTATTTTTACCAAGAGCTCCCACTGAGCGGCTCAACCGTTCCTAAACATGAGCATTCATCTCGAGACACCCGTATCATTGGACTCAATACAGCTTCAAAACTAACCCTCACTCCCAATATAGAAAAGGAACAGAACACTAACTCTCACCTGCATTTTCATTCCATCTAATCCCAACCTGGAACACAGAGAATGTAATGTTAGTTTTTAGGGATCGGACAGTTTTTAATATAACATTTATAGGCATACACATAAACACCTTATTCTGATCAGCTGTGGAACAGAAGTGTGTTTAGTGAGTAAAACAGTTCTAAGAGATGGACTGACTGACTGACCAAAGGTAGTCTGGGATCCGAGACACATGCTCCTGAAAGACCGGAGAGGAGGGCCCGTCCACATACCAGCGAACCAGCATGTTGATGGTCTTGGAGATCTGAAGACAACAATGAAATACTCCATTTTCACCCCCTCTATCTCTTTTGAAATGTCAGCTCATAAACGGTGATCCGAACACTATTAGAAATAAGTTAGTGTTTTTGATCCTGTGTCAAGCATACACATATCTAATACTCTATGCAATCTGTGTTTGGTGTATCTGTGTATACACTACCGGTCCAATGCTGATGCACTTGGTGAAACGGTCGTCGGCCTCGATGTGTTCATACAGTTCTTTGACAGCCTTTTCTCTCAGCACGGTGCTGTGATGGGCTTCATACACATTCAGCACCACTGCAGGGACAGAGTCACACGGTTAGGGGGTCATTTACAGAGCAACTCCCATTAAAAACACTTCCTCATTTATCAGTCTGAAAACACATCTTGTTGCCAGGAATATGCCAAATATTTTCATTCCCTGTATTATTACTAACTTGAGTGCATTGCTTAGCTCGGCAATATAATAAGGAATCATTCTGTAAATGTTCATTGTTATGCGGATGAACTATATTTATCCATCAAGCCTGATAATCCAATCATCAAAATAAAATTCAAGGCTGCCTCACGGACTTGAGGGGGTCGTATCGTCATACTGATATTCTGTACAAACTGTGAAGTCCACTGAGACAAATGTAACATTGTGATATTGGGCTATAAATAAACATCGATCGATTGACTGAGATGCAAGTGAGAAGAATTTAACATCTGGTAATCTATTTTCTAAGTCTGATATCAATTGTATTTATGGCTGTGGTGGAAAGTAAAAAGGTGCTAAAGTAGGTTACTAAAGTTTGTACTTTAGTCTTTTTTTAAATTATTTTATTTGTATTTATTTATTTGTATTCCTTTTATGCTAAAAAGTGTTGAATCAGCTACCCATGGTAGTTTTAATGGAAAAGGGTCATTGCGTGCTTGTGTAGGCGTTGGTTTATTATTGCTGCCCAGTGTGATGACGCTTACTGTAGGCGACGTCGAGCAGCGTGCTGTGAGGGGTGTACATGTCACATGATGCCACATTGTTCCTCTGAGCAGGCCAGTTGATGGTGGCATAGTCCTGGACATAAAGCTCCTAGAAAAGACAACGAGCAATTTGTTTGTATATGTGAATAAACATATTGCGAGTGTACATATATTTCTTGTGATCATCTTACTGTATATCTAAATAAAAAGTGGTTTATATCTTATTTCACACCAAGACAGTCTAAATAACTGTTTGAGTGTCAACTCAAAAGAAGTCCTTAGAATAAAGAAAGCCTTATCACATCTTTCAGAGGCAGGATTTTGAAAATATGCGAACAATGAGCCACAGGAACTGTTTTGTTCCACTTTGTTTTGTCATGGTTTTCTTGCGTAGCATAAATAAACCGCATCCGCATTTCGTTAAGTAACCCTGTCTTACAGAATGACAGAGAAGGATCCTTTAATCCTTGTATAAAGACACGTTCGCACTGTAAGTACTGACAACAACAACAACATGACATGATATACTTTTACTACCATTGAAACAAAAAGTCACTTGTAAATTATTGAATACCTTAACTAACTAAATACATTTGCAACAATTGTGCTGACATTTGAATAATGATAGAGCCCCCTGGTGGAGGAGAAGGGTCTGCACCTGTCGGAGGCTGAGGACCAGCGGGTCCTCCTCTGCAGACAGCCTCACAGCGTAGCAGTAGCTCATGGGGAGGTACACCTGGCGGCAGTGACACCACAGGGTGGAGGGGTGGGCAGGCATCCAAGAGGGGAACAGCCTGAGACAGATTACATCATTAAAACGATCGGAAGGTTGCGAGTTCAAATCCTGCCTGGAACACCACCACTAGTGTGCCCTTGAGTAAGGCACTTAGCCCTCGGTTACTCCGGGGAGAATGTCCCTGTAAGTGGTCATTGCAAGTCGCTCTGGAATAAGGCGTCTGCTAAAGGCCTAAATTGTAAATTATATTTCTGGGAGAATAAACCCCACAGATCCTCAACTCCGGTGTTTCACTCACTAACAACGCAACAGAGCAACAAGAACGTTGTCTAGTAGCCATGAACTCGCTTGTAAACTTTGTCACCCCACGGTTTAAATGAGAAACAAAAAGGACCCTTTCTTCTCCACTTCTTTGATAGTATGTCTCCACCTGCTGACAAACCTGTACACTGTTTGTGATATATTTTGATCATTATTTAAAAAAAACGTTTTAATGTGTTTTGCAACCTGTAAATATGTCAAAACAAATGCATCCCTTTATGGCTACAGCCCTTTCTTAGGGGAGCATGTGTTTTTTGATGTGAAATAACGGTAGTATTTTGTGTGATATGTTGCATTATTTTGTCTGCATGAAGAACGGAGATGAAGAGAGGATGCAATTTTCAGTGAATGAAATCTCCTTTTATTGTTTAGCGACAGAAAAGTATTTACTCCAACCTGAACTGTCACCTTAGCATGCCTGGTGGGTATGAGAGGACATTATGGGATGCTAGAACTCACCACATCTCTGGCAGCAGTGTGTTCATTCCTTCCCAACTGTACACATTTAAAATGGCCAACCAGAATTTACCCCATGAGGGAATCCCCACAGCGCCACCTGTAGAAAAATAAAAAACCTTCAGTATTCAACTACCAACATAAATAACTGACATGGTTAATAGCAGTCTATCAATATGAGTTTTACAATGGCTGCTGGCTATACTGTGTATTGCTCAAATATAGTTACTGTATTCCAAATTATTTTTTGCCTCTTTTAAAATACGACAATTCAATAATAACCAATGAGACATAAAATAGCTATGGACTGCATTTATATAACTATTTGTCCAGTCTCTGAGATGTACAAATATAAAGATATAATTATATATGAGACGATAACTGACATTGTGTTTTTAGGGATGATTCCCACTTCCCACCTTTGCTGTGCAGGTTGTTCCTGGCTCGAATCATGTCTGGATCATCAGGCTCTACTCCCAGAATCCTGAGTGAGATGTAGCTCAGCGCTGTGCCAAACACAGTGGACTTATCTTCAATGTGTCTGAAACAAAACACATCAACAATAATACATATATTTCAGAGAGTCTAACCATGAATTGTAGAGCTTTGTCTCAGCAGTGGGAAAGAATGGGCACTTCCTGTAACAGTTTATTAACAAGTATGTGCAAAAGCTTATATAAAAACATTATATTTCACGATGAAGACAGACCCTATAATGGAAAGTGACAGACTATGATAGATTATTGACACAATTCCCCTTTAATGAAATGGTACTAGGCAAAGCGCAATACCCTTTGCCCAACTGCAGTTCACTGACACGTGACCTCATGCTGAAGTAAAGCACTTGAATGAGATGGCATGTCAAATGCATATATAGATATTTGTACTTACAGACCCCAGCCTCCGTCTGCTAGCTGCACAGAGCGCAGGTACCTCACCATCTCTTTCTGCCAGGCAGAGGGCAGAGGGATCTTAGCAATATGGCAGGTGATCAGGAGACCTGAGCACAGACATGAACATCAATACAGTGACGGAGAGACACACAAGAACACAAACACAGGTGTCATAAAATCACCTGCTGCATTTTATTTAGTGTTATAACGTAACAAAAACATATCCTCTGATATATTTTCTAAGTATGATTCTTAATCGTTTTTTTCTCTCCTTTTTATTTAGAGCAGATAAAAACATCCATATGTTTGTTGTTGTAACACTTATTTCAACCACTAGAGGCTTAAGAGCACCACTATCCTGTATTCTAAATAGGAATACAAACTTTAATGTTTCCCTATTTGAAGATGAATCCAGATTAAAATACCTTCTAGACAAAAAGTATAATTACTGCTGTAATGAAATTACTATTTTCACTGACAGATGAAATATTAACAGAAAATGTTTAACATGCTAATCACAAAGTACGTTTGGGGATCAGACTTGGAAAATTGATCACCAGAATCAGAATTTGGACAGTTGCTTCATTTAAGAATACAATAAAATATTAAAACAAACATAATCAAATAAAGTAAAAATGTATAATAAGAGATATTTGTCATCATTACATCATTACATACCACACAGATAATTTCTTTTTTACAATGTGTTCTATCATTTTCAAAAATCATCTCCCCTGATGTCCTCAGTTTTCTGTCTGGCACATAACAAGATTACAAGGCCACATGATAAACACTGTGGCTTTAACTGAAATGTATCTCTTACAGGAAAAGTCACAGGAAAGCTGCTGAAGAGAAAAGTGTCACATATAGGGACCTGGAGGACGACGATTTGGTTTACCTGGCAGAAGGAAAAGGGGTCCGCCGTAGTCCCCCGCCCAGTGACCGTCCTCGGCCTGCAGCTGGCTGTAGAAGTGCATTCCTTTCAGAGCGGCCTCTACAGCCGTGTGGGCAGCCGGGGACTCGGACACAAACTGACTCTGCGGAGAAGAACACCTGAATTAACACCAGTTTCAAGCGATACATTTCAGGGGTCTTTCAACCACTTTGGCAGCTATTGACAGGAACCAATACAAGTTGTTATTCTATCTAGTACTGTTTTGGTACGAAAACAAGGAAGCTCTCAGAAGTCTACTCGTTCCTTGCTTGCTTGTGAAGGACATCTCCAGGGCTACACCTGAATTCATAAGCTATTTCAACTAGGGCTGCACCACATTTATACACATGTTATCAATATGGACATGTACAATATCCAAATCTCAGGATCTGCAATATTTGCTAAAGGCAAAATATGTAAACATCTTCTTAAAAGAACACACAACACATCATTTTAATATATTTATCAAAAAATAATGGGTAGAATGTTTCAGAAATGATAACTTCCTATTGTATATAGCAGATCAAAAATAATTGCATTTAGTTATTTTTTACAACTGGTGCAGCTCTAATTAAAATGTTTCATTGTCACTGTATACTACCATATTTGAGTGTCTCTGTTGTATACTGTTGTAGAAACTGTCAAGAAATAATCAACCTAAATGAACCCAGAGTGCAATGCACAACGCATAACAATCACAAACCCAGCAGCCTTTCGTGCCATTAAAACAAGAAAATAAATATTCAAAGTCTACCGTGTCCAGGCCTAGAGAATGTGCCTCCAGCATGGTCTGCTCTCTGTCGGGGGGGGTCCTGGTCTTCCACTAGTGCCATGTCTGCCGGCCCCCCACACTACTCAGCCTCCAGCGGCTCAGGTCAGTGGCTGGCTCCGTCCTGTACGGCCCCCCCCTCCTCCGCAGGTGCCTAACAGATAACAGGAAACATTTAATGATGGACTATCTAACGGTTTAGTATACTACTAGATTCTTCTACTATATTTATTAGTTTAACGTCTCACTAAATACAAATGGTTACTCTAATGCTGTGATATATGATGTATTTTCCTGGTTTTAAAAGCTGCATTAACCTTTTCCTGAAATTACCGTTTGGTAACCTGTTTTATTATTGACTTTGACCCACTTAATCATTTCATCCAAATTACTAATTATTATTTATCAAACCTTTTTTGTGAAAAATTTAGTGAAAGTATCAAAGGTCAACCCCTAACATTTAGTCACAATACACATTTGGTCAGATACATCATGATACTTGATTTGTGTTATCTCCTTACCTACTGCACTCAGCTAGTCATCAGAGTAAATATAGATGTGTTTCATAACTTTGTACACATCATGTCTGATACAATATCAAAAGCGTGTTTGAACCTATATACAAGCTTACAATTGGCCTGTATTGTATTGCTGTATTTGAAGTGTTGAATAATTTGATGTTGCATTATATTGCATTATTAGAAGTGGGAATCTTCACACTGTTTTAAACATAACTTAAGTCAGTGATCTGTTGGACAATACAGGTATGAGATCCTGTCAGATGGAACAAGCAATTAAACATAAAGGAACATTGGCATGCCATGTAAGCAGCTATACTTTTGCAGCTGGTAACAATTAATCATATCGGCTACTATATTATATCATATAACTACATAACATAGATTTTTTTAATAAGCAGAATAAAAAGTATATATATATTTCCCACTTAAGAGAGTAAAAAAAGTAGCATCAATTATATGTACTCTTTTCCACTTCTGCATTGAAAATATGCAGTGCATTTTCCAACTAGTTGAGGAAAAAGCACAACTAACGTCGGGTTGTCCAATTCTGAGTTATTCTTTTCATGAGAGAATTACTTCATGGTCATTTCGGCCATTTGGACACGAGCCAACTAACTGCATTATTTGCTTTAAAGAACGCGCTCATCCAGGGAAAGATCCTCAGTGATAGAAAAAACGATACAACATTTTACAGCACTGTGGTATCTACGATTTAGTCTTTCATACTAAGCTAACAGGTTCTGTCAAGCTGTTGACCCTCCATCCCTTTCAAAACGCAAGTAGTTTCGGCGACACTATCTATTAAATAAAACTAAAATACTTACGTTCCCTCCGTCATGTTTGACAGTAGAATTGAATCCTCCGCTGAACTTTATAAATGAACTTATTTTCAGGTGCTCTGGAAAGCTCTGCCCATTTTGCACTTTCATGGGAAATGTAGTGCTTTGTAGAGACGATAGGTTACCGTTCTGTTCATTTCACACTTCACTTCCCAGAGGCCCTCGCGGTGCCATCCGAGGAGTTCTCACCATGGAGAGACATGAGCAGAGACCCAATTGTCCTATCACAAGACGGCTGGGCGGGGCAATGGGCGGGTGTGCCACGAAGTTCTCCAATCAGAGCGCTGCTATAACACACACTACACGTGTGCTCACCTGCTCACACACTGATGGAGACTATTCAATGGCTGAACCTTTAAACTACTGAATGACAACACTTTTACTAATCCGTTTTATTTCTCAGCAGTACAACATTTGGTTCAAACAAGCCACACATTTGAAATACTCAAACACTTTATTTGTTCTATGTATCAGACAAACACACATTGGCATTAAAATTGCAACATCTATGGTACATAATAAAACCAAAAATAAAAATGTTGATCAACAATACACTTTTACAAACAAAGA
The DNA here is from genome assembly GCF_902827115.2 of Pseudochaenichthys georgianus. Lineage (NCBI taxonomy): Eukaryota > Metazoa > Chordata > Actinopteri > Perciformes > Channichthyidae > Pseudochaenichthys > Pseudochaenichthys georgianus. The sequence continues at coordinate 6,669,096 of NC_047523.1, forward strand.
AAAGACGAAAATGTAATGTGTCCTCAGCTTTCAATGGTTTGCAAAGCCATAGTCATTATTAGTATTTTCCTTCCAATAGTTCATCAGTCATCAACAATGCTCAGCAGACCACTCAGCTTAAGTTTCCAAGCCAGTTCTTCCCCATGACTCGCCACAATCTGTCGCTCAAGTTCCTTAATTCGCCATGACATAGACACACGCGTGGTTTTAGGTGAGTCCACTTTGTCCGACAGATCATCAGGCTCTGAAGGCTGGAAAGTGAAAACAAGGGAACATGCATGATTACGGAAAATCATAACTGAACATTAAAAAAGATTGTAAATGAAACTCTGCAGCCAAAGATAACCACAATGACTGTTTGAAAAAGGACATGACTTGTCCAAGGAGCACAGAGTTAGGTGAAGGGGAATGTACCTGTGTGAGAGGGTAATCGGGGGTCTTGGCTGAGTCCCACACGTGTTATGGTTGGGGGCATGGACAACAGGGTGGAGGAGGGAATGAAAAGCGGTGTGGACAAATGGTCCAAGTTGTCGCCATCCAGCCAGCGCTGAAGCTGCTTCATGCTCCTGTAAACATCAAAACGTAGATTCTAGATTATTTTTGGCAAATAATAATTGCAATAGTTTTAAAGGGGACCTATCATGCAAAATGCACTTTGTGATGTCTCTATACATAAAGATGTGTCCCCGGTGAGTCGGGGAACTCACGCAGCGTCAGAAAATAAAACCCTCTCTCTTTTCCTCCGTACCCAATCTCTAAAAACGGGGAACAACGGAGCTGATCCAGATGTGCGTCCGATATGACATAATATCTGAAATGTGAACCCACGGCACTATCAGAAAGTTGCTACCAGAAACAATGCCCGACTGTTTTGGACGTAATATGGTCGGTGTTACATTAGCATCGCTAACACTCAGAGCTAACCTGTACTGGAGAGCATGTGTGTGAAGAAGCAGGAAGTAAAAAGGAACTCACCTTGTGGTATAACCGGCAAGAGAGAAAGCCTTTGAGCGCCAGACTGTTTCAGAAACAATCCTTGATAATTCATGATATGGCGTTTCATCACCGTAGTATTTAGTTTAGACGGTAGCTGCTGGGTCCCGCATGAGCTCAGACCCCTCCTTTTTATTTTTTTAAAGCTTTATACCCCAAATCAGCACTTTTGAAACAGGAAGTTAAATAGAGGGATATGAGGCGTGGCTAGAACGAGTGATCTGTTTGGTATTTTGAGCAAAACACTTCATCGACATGTTTTTTATATATTTGTATATATATCTGAGACCTATGCTATTGCCTAAAGATAGCATGATAGGTGACCTTTTAAGAATATTCATATTTCATAGTTTATATTCTATAATTCATTACATTCTATTTTGCTGTAAATTACTGCTTTATTTTATTGCTATTTAACTATATTTTATTTCAGGTTCCTTGAAGATTTTTTTGTTTTATATTTTATGTATGCACCACGACATCAAGTCAAATTCCTCGTATGTGTGAACGTACCTGGCAATAAACCCGTTTCTGATTCTGATTCTTTAAGAACTCTTTGTTTAGTTGGTAGAATCCTACTAAACGATCATGGGCAGTGAGCTATGTATATCTATCTCATTGAACCAGATACCTCTCGATACATTTTCTTTAATATATGGGCGTATTCTGCAGATACAACTTCTCGATGCAAGGAAAACCTCTAACAGCAGTGCCGTAGCCTTACCTTTGGCTCGCGGCCTTCTCCCTCTCTAAGCCCTGGAGGACGTTGTGGGCCAGCAGCTCTCCTGCTGTGGGAGTATGGGGTGATGTCCAGAGGGGCTGCTGTTGTCTCAGGGGCCAGACTGTCGAACAACCTCTGTCTGATGGACAGACTGCTGGGGGGGGCACTCGCAGCTGCACCCGCCCTGTGGATGAAGGAGGAGAGAGCCAAGAGGATTGTGATTATGAATCTGGGACGTGGTGACTTGCTACTTCAGAATCAGGGTGTTTGATTTATCCGTGGGTAACATTGGATGTTGTGCTCCGTTTTAACATGAAATAATTAAAAGATGAATAAATGATTAATCTTATTTATATAAGATAGAAAGATTCAAATTAAATAAAGATATGTATACAAAAATAACGGGTTAAAGTAAAATATCCAATAAAAACAAATTCAAATAAAGTATGCAAACAAACATTCATATAAACATTTGAAGTAAAAATGTGCACATTCTATTACTATATACAAAATGTATATGACAACTCCTGTTTATATAATATTAATAATAATACATCATATTTATAAAGCGCTTTTCCCAGTGCTCAAAAACGCTTTACAAGCAATCAGAAAAGAACAACAAAAATAGAAATCCTAATCCAACAGGAAGAAAAGGGCGGGCAGTTGAGGATAAGAGGTTGAAAGTAAGACATGTGCTTTGAAATCTAGAAATGCATAAGCACCTCCAGAAACACTCCTTTGTGCTGACCTACATCAGCCAGTGTGTGAGCACGCGCTGAGCAGATGCACGCTTGCTTCTGTGCAGTGATATAGTTGGAGGGAGTAGTGTGGTAGAAAGAAAGTAGTTCCTATCTGAAACTGCTCACTAAGGTCTTCGGATTATCCCAAGTAACTGGATCATGATTTGAAGGAAAAGACATTGCTCTTGAATTTTTAAGTTATTATTTGTTCTATTAAATTAAAAAGAAGACAGACATGGCTGATTTCTCCCACACTGCGCAACTACCACTGAAACAATCTCGATACATATCAATCACTACAGGTAAATGGAAAACATGTGATTTTTACTATTTGTATTGGTCTCTTGTAGTATGTTCTTACCCTTCCTCCTCTTGCTGCTTCTCTCTGTGTGTTTGTCTGATGACCTCGGTCCATTCCCCAGGGGGCCTGAACCCCTTCAGGGTCTCAATGGGGAGGTAAACCAGGATCTCCCCATCGTCTGTAACAGCATCTAAAACAACAAAACAAATAATGAAGTGTTGTAATACACGTCAGAAATCAAGAGAAGTTCCCGATAGCCTCCCTTCAGAATGTCCTCACCTTCACAGGCGGGGGGTTCGGGATCTGCCAGTCTTTCAGTTTGTGGTCGATGCAGATCACCAGAATGTCGTCCCAAGGGATCTGACTGAAGGTCGGACACGCGTCCCTCGTCGCCACGGTTGGATCTGGAGGTTTGGGTACGGTGACCCTTGACCCTTTCCAGGAGGTTTTCCAGCCGGGACATCAGGAGGGGCTGGCTGCGGCGGGAGACTGGGATCTGAGCGGAGAAGTGGAAGATGGAGGCGCAGAGCTCAGGCCACGAGTCTAGAGAGAGAGGGATAATACAGCAGTGGGGAGGGAGAATAATACAATGATTATTAGGTTACAGTCAAATAGGCCTTTTTGTCGAGAAGGGTTCTTAAATGAGGGAAAGTAGCTAATTGTCGCATGTTCTGTCCTATCCTGTGTTGTAATTGTATTTCTGTTGCTGCTTTTCTAACAGGGATCAATAAAGGTTTTAATTTAAGTGGTGGCCACAATAAGAGCTGTTGGAATTCTGGTTGATAAGGAAATGAGCTACAATGCTTCCTTCATTATTTCCTTTACTATAGGATACACTGGACCATCAGAAGGAAAGAAGATTATGCTGTCCCACAATTCCCTTTAAAAATGATGCATTGTTCGGCTGTTGACGGAAACTACCCATTGTGATAGAAAACCCCAGATCATGTTAGTTATGGTGCTTATTAAGCATTTTCCATTTCATGCCATGGATTGACCAAGTGCTTATTGAACTTTCAACAATGTGTTAAACAAAGAGGCGCACTATGAACATATGAACATAACTATGAACATAATGCTAATTACTGTAAAATGATCAAATAAAGTAAACATTTCGCAGTGTTTACAGATTTGGATGCCGTTTCTTATGTCATACTTGTTTTACATCATTTTTGGATCGGTGATATGCACAGTAGTTGATGTATAGGCCTTACAAGTTTTGTATATTTTGCATAAAGTATTATTTATTGCAATAGTTTCATACAATCATACTACTTGGAAATCAAGAGTGGGACAGCAGGGTGAGTGCGAGCAACCCCCTTTAGTTTCACTTTCCTTTTTACATTTTAATTCCAGTCGTAGAAAGGAAGTTCATATATTTGTCACTGTTGTCCAAGTTTAAAACAGCCCACATTAAACTATAAGAACGCACAGAGATGTATCAAGATGCACCTTTAGTAGTCTTTCTACGGCCGACGCATATCGATAACTAATTACTACGTACTAATGACATAAATACGTTGCCAGTGGAAAAAAACGATTTCTTTTGACAATTCTCTATCTCAGTCACTGACCTGTGGCAGAGATCTGCTCCCACTTGGGCAGCTGCAGGCTGAGGATGGCTTCTCGGAGCCAGGGCCAGGTGCTTGGGAGAGTTCCAGCCCAGATGAGGGACAAAGTCTTGGGATTCCTGCAGGCGAACTCGCCTGGGGGCCAGGAGAGTCTGCTGAGGTCCGGAGACGACACTTTGTCAGCAAGGTGAGCCAGGACAGCGTTGTACAGCTGGATGACAGGCGCTGGCTCCTGGGAGGGGAGAAGGGCAGCGGCGCGATCCTGGTGGTGGGCGTAGACTCTGGGGCTGAACTCACGACTCAGCGCGTCCTCCACCAGCTGCACCAGGGTCTGACAGGAGAGAGGGAGCAGCGGGGGGCACGGGCCAGCAGCCAGCGTGTAGCCTGGCTCAGCTGGAAACACACAGGACACAGAAGTTAGAGAAGATCTGTTTCAAACTATAAAACATCTACATCAGTGATTCCAAACCTGGCTCACAATGAAGGAGGGTCTACTTTATCCACGTTATCACAGATTGCATCCTAAATGTGAACAAAAACTTAGATATATTATAAAACTTTCTCTAAAATGTCTTAAATTGTTTTATGTGACAAATTCTTAGAGACCAGATTGTGCAAAACTGTACAATATTTTAAAAGTCACATTAAAAAGCAGACAAAAAGAGAAATCGAGAGTGTCTCACTACCCCCTCTCTCGCTTTAGTGTATTTAACTCCGTTTTGGTCTCCACCTAGGAACATATCTGGCTCTTCAGTGGCTAAAGGTTCCACAATGTTTAACAGCCATCTTGTTTTTTTTGTTTTTTTAAAACAGCCTCACTATGAAGCCAAAGGCAGCTGCAGATTCAGGTGTCTTCAGGTTTTTATGAAAGTGTGATACCTGTTTGGATCCCTGCAGCTCACTGGTGGTCTCTAGTATGAAGAAGAAGGCGAACTCTGAGATCAGGCCTTCCTGGACCAGCGTGTGCAGCATCAGGGCTGAGGGACAGGGAAAAATCAGGGTTCACACATTTGCTTAAAGTTCACCTATCATGCTATCTTTAGGCAATAGCATCAGGTCTCAGATATATACAAACATATAAAAAACATGTCTATGAAGTGGTTTGCTCAAAATACCAAACAGATCACCCATTCTAGCCATGCCTCATATCCCTCTGTTTCACTTCCTGTTTCAAAAGTGCTGATTTGGGGATAAAGCTTTAAAAAAGAAAAAATGGATAAATAAAAAGGAGGGGGCTGAGCTCATGCGGGACCCGGCAGCTAAACTAAATGCTGCCGTGATGAAACGCCATATCATGGATTATCAAGGATTCTCTGTGAAACAGTCTGGAGCTCAAAGGCTTTCTCTCTTGCTGGTTATACCACAAGGTGAGTTCCTCTTTACTTCCTGCTTCTTCACACACATGCTCTCCAGTACAGGTTAGCTCTGAGTGTTAGCGATGCTAATGTAAACACCGACCATATTACGTCCAGAACAGTCGGGCATTGTTTCTGATAGCAACGTTTCTGATTGGGCCGTGGGTCCACATTTCAGATATTACGTCATATCGGACGCACATCTGGATCAGCTCCGTTGTTCCCCGTTTTTAGAGATTTGGGTACGGAGGAAAAGAGAGAGGGTTTTGTTTTCTGACGCTGCGTGAGTTCCCCGACTCACCGGGGACACATCTTTATGTATAGAGACATCACAAAGTGCATTTTGCATGATAGGTCCCCTTCAGCTGCTGTTACATAACTACTAGCTGATAGAAAATGGAACTTAAATGGTCGCAAACAAATGGAACCACCTGCATTTCATTAATGGCTTATTGAATATCCCAGGTTGTGTTTGCACTAGTGACCATAACTGTCTCCCTATCACATCTCTACGGACATTTTTGGCTTTTAAATGTTTCTACAAAAATGATATATAATTTACAAAATAATTACAACTTTATGAAAAATAAGTTTCAAATAAAATAAATAATGAATTGAAGTCTCACGGTAAGAGTTTGAAATTAGTATAACACTACAGAATGAGTTTTAAGGATTAACTTAAAACCATGAACATCTGTTTATGAAATTGTGATCATTACTAATTACCTTCTTCGATTTCCTGTGTGTCCCCGGGGCCCCCGGCCGGCTCTGGCACCAGGACGGCCAGAGGCAGCGGGCAGTGCCAGCTCCCTTTGGCCTGCTGGAGCTGTTTGAGCTGCAGCAGGGCGGAGAGCAGGGGGATGTCCTGCTCCTCCTGCTCCGTGAGGGGCATGGCGGGGAGCAGCATCATCAGAGCGGCTGTCCCCTGAAGCTCACTGAGCCCCTCTGCTTTGGACAGGCCGTCCTCAGACAGAGGGCCCCGGGACGCCTGGAAGACACACCAAAAGACGGGTCAGAAAACTTGAGCGACTACGCAAGGTACTTCATGTTATTATCCATCTAAACAAGAGATATATGTATAGAAATATGGCCGGCTGTAGCTCAAGTGTTGAATGAGCCTCTACCAATCAGAGAGGCAGTGGTTTGTTCCCTATCCCCTGTAGTGAACATGTCAAAGTGTCCTTGGATCAGATACTTAACCCCTATTTTCTCCAAATATCCCAAAATAGCTACAATTTTGCTGTCGTACATGTCATTTCATATAGGTAAAGCACAAACACGTTTCTCAATACCATCGTGAGTGTTTACAGAGTCTCAATTATAGTGAAATATATCTGTAAGCTTATCTTTTTTAAACCAACCTATAAAAGGGGCCCTATTTATTCAGTTTCAGGTTCATATCAGTATGTAGTGTCTCTCCTGGGACGTGTCTCCATGCTTTAATGTTCAAAAAGATCTTTATTTTTCTCATACTGCCTGTGCTGCAGCACCTCTTTTCACCCTCTGTCTGAAACCAGAGCCCAGTCTGCTCTGATTGGATAGCTGACGGCTCTGTTGTGGTTGGTCAACCGCTTAGAGATGTCCCGCCTCTTAGCCTTTCACGTAAAATGTGTTGGAGCACTAGCCAAAAGAAGCGCGAGTGTTATGTAGTGATGTCATTTAGGATTTTAACCTCGCAGACCATTTACATGCACTAAAATCTATATTAATACACGACAAGAATGATAAAACCCTAAAAGCCTAGGGCCTCGTTAAAATCCATTAAAGAAAAATAACTTGACTTTAGAATGTACTTTGTCAGTACACTTCATTTATTTATAATGTGTTGGCTTAAGTAACAGTTATGGCTTTTGTTTTCTCGAGAGCAGCCGTCTGTCAGCAGGATCTCACCTTGATGCTGATGTGAACTTTGTGGTGTGTTCTCCTCGATCCTGGAGTGTGTTGGTGACACAGAGGGTCTGTAGTGCGCCGTCCAGCTGCTCGTCCCTCCCCTCTGAGTCTTTACCCCCACCCAGCTTCACCTCCAGCCAGTCAGACAGGATCCTGAAGGCAACACAACCGGAGAGACACACACGGAATTGTTTTTAGTGGTCAAAGGGCAACTCATTTGCTCTTCACAGAATACATAAGGGTTTGAAATGGCAGAGTAGCCTATACATTAGAAACAGAGAAGACATTCTTTAAGGGCTCTGTTGAGGTGACGCAATGCACACATTAAAGTTAAAGAACCAGACTGAAATGCTTCCTTCACTAAAAGAAAAAAAAGGTTCTGCTCTGTCAACCTACTCACTACTTAAAACATCGCTGTCACACTCAAAACATCAATACAATTAAAAAACATTGATCAGCTACATGCGTTCTGAGGAATTGCTCAAATATCCATACAGTGTATGCACTACAGTTTGATAATGTTCTTAGCACAAACAACAAAATATCACATGGTCGAGCACATTCATTGAGAACACATCAAGTCATGATTATACTATAGTAGAAAAAGTATTTATTCTCAATGGAAATGCTGGGAAGTGGCAGGGATTTCAGGCAACATAGACCTACAGGTTCAAAGCACATCCTTGGATAGCAGCAGGCTATTACAACACGATTGTAGGGAGTCCCTGTTGGAAAAGCATTGCTGGAATGTCAACACAGAAAGTAATTAAAAGATTGAAATGTGTTTCTGTTTCCTTATCAGATAGATTAAACTCTGAGAACACAGCAGAAGTTTTCAAACGTCAATGAAGGTGAGAAATGGGCATAAAACCTATAGGCTGACAAATAAAACGACCATTTTCAATGATGGTCTGAACTTCATGGCTGTTGTGGTATTTGCTTTCAAGGCATTCAGTTTTCTTATTGTGGCACATAGTCGGATACGTTTTAAATACAATTATTCACAGCTTGAACTTTCCAGCCAATGGACTGCTGGGATAAAGTGTTGAGAAGCGGCCGAGGGTCCAGACTGTGAAGACGTTTCTGTAGGAGGTGTAGCTGATGGCACAGCTCTTGTTGAACACACCTGCAATATTCTCCTGGAGAGGACAATAAAAAAACATAATAAACGTCTCATTATATTTCATTCTTTCATGGATTGATTTGTTATGAGTTGTGATATTACTGGTATAAGCTTAGTGAAAGCAGTGTATATGAAGATGTATGTGACTCATTGACCCACCTGTGGCCAGTCTCCATTGGGCAGCTGGTTGTCAATCAGAAGCTGCACTCCTCTCTCAATGGCCCGCCTATCGGGATGCCTGGTTATGCACACAAGAGGGTTGAAATGAATGACTTTTGTTTGGATTCAGTTCAATTTGATTACATTTGACTATTGACTGAAAGTTCTGTTTGTAGCATAGCACATTAAAGAGCACAGCATGCATGCAATCAAAGGCAACACCTAATAAACAAAAGCAAAACCAATCAAAGAAGAGTTGAATTTCACTTATTTGAAGATGGCAGATGAGAAAGGAAAAACTGGGGTTTATTCATTTTTTTTATCGTGCAGGAATGCTGATATAAAAAAAGGATAATTCTGAATAAGATCTGATCCATTTTAAATTGATCATTAACCGTTAACTAGCAAGATAAGTGCAGAGTTGAGTTGCCGTTGTTGAAGTGCCTAAAAAACCCACGGCTGCAAATATCACCCATCTGGGGTTCCTCAAGGCTCTATTTCTGGACCTGTGTTCTTTTATTTGCTGCCACTTGAAAAGTCCTCAGAAAACACAGGATTATTTGTCTTAGCTATGCTGATGATACACAACTTTACTTGTCTGTATTACTAAATAATATCAGCCCTAAAGATTTCCTGGTTAAATGCATTTATCAGAGCAAACGATCCAGAGAGAGATTTGCCTAATTACTCATTAACTAATTATCAGCGCTAGATGTCAAGTTCCTAGGAAAAAGTTTCAGATCTGAATTGGCATTCTGAATTTCACATCAGTAATGCTACAAAAAGGTATTTTTTAACACCTTAGAAATATTGCTAACATTCAACTGTTTCTCTCCCAGACAGAAACTGAGAGAGTAGATAACTGGTTTGGTCACTTTCTGGCCTTTCTAAGTTATCTATACATAGGTTTCAGATCTTGCAGAATGCAGCAGCAAGTTTAATAACTAAGACCAGAAACATTTCACCTATCCTAATTTTTTTCATTGGTTTTCCCTCAACTTTAGAATAGATGTTAAGATCCTTTTATATTAGTGTTCAAACCACTGGATGGACTAGTGCCTGAATACTTTTAGCATTTAGTGTCTATGGACCTCGCCTCCAGAATAACTACATTTTGAGACATATCTTTTTTCCATAGCATTCTCTTATTCTTAATACACTAAACATATCTCAATGGGATTTTTTACCTGGATAAATAAAGGCTACAAACAAACAAATATTGTAATCGTATCTATCCTACCCCTTACTGTGCTATGTGAATTGTACTGTGGTATTTTCCACACACTGTATACATGCGGTTACAGCGTAACCACCAAGCCTCTGAGTTGTCACGCTGCTTTACCCGACAGCCATGAGGCCTAACAAAGCCCAGCAGGTGTTGTGGATCTGGGCACTGCTGCTCTGGACGTAGCACCGCTGCTCGCATGATTCAAAGTCCTCCCCCCAGCCTCCGTCTGTCATCTGCCGGTCCAGCAGGAACTGACAAGCCTTCTGCACCTCCTCGCACACATGGCTGGAAACAGAGGCACAGCAGGGTGATTAAGTATGTAGATAAGAGAGGATGGATGTCACAATGTCAGGTGAAGGAGCACAGTGTGGCTGTTTGTTAAAGTGATACTAATTGTTCAGTGTTTGGGAAACGTACTCATCCTGATAGACGTGACCCATACAGGCAAAGGCTTCAAGGCCGAACCATATTCCATATGTGAAGCACACTCCCCAGGACCTAAGAATAAGCAAATCATTTATTTCATTAAACATGAACAGTCAATTAGTTAGGATATCCCGTAGTAAAAAAGGAATTGTAGTCTCACCCTTCCCATGATCCATCAGGCCTCTGCACCTTCCTGCAGTACTCCAGTCCTTCTCGTAGAGTGGACCTGAGAAACAAATCAATAAACAACAGAGATCTTGCCCCTCTCATACTGAGTTTCAAAGATTCCTCTGAAACTTAAACAGGAGAATTGATTTTGAAGAATGTGCTTGTGTGAGCATATCTTTTTTCCCAGTATAATGGATCTCTGCCTTGTTTTTAAATCACTTTCAGACTTATGAACTGAATTTAGCCATCTTAGTTTGAAGCTTTTTACAAGTTAATGTATGTTTTACTCATTCTGTCCGATGAGAAGGGTAGCTTTGTACCGGTATTGAGGATACAAATCTAATTCATGGATATTATGTTGGTGATACATACAGTATATGATAATATCATGTAACTAATTGTGCCTCTTAAAGGTGGGGAAGGTAAGTTTGAGAAACCGGCTCGAGATACACTTTTTGTTATATTCCATGGAGTACTCTTAACATCCCGATAGCAATGAATATCCATAAAAAAATGTATCTGTGGAAGCCGTGGCGCTGTAAAAAGCACGACCAATCATTTTAGCCGGCCCGGCTAAAGTAACTGGATGGCCTACCTGCCTGTCAGCCTTCCATCGGGGCACAAACTTATCTCGTGCCCTCATTGGTCGTGTGCGCGTTCGTGTGTGTTGGAGGAGGGGCTCTGTGAGGAAGTGGCAGATTTGTTCCGGCTGTGTAATTTCAACTTCTAGCGCACTCGAGCCGGTTTCTCTAAAATTACCTACCCCACCTTTAAATGTAGAATTATGGTTGCAGACTCGTATTTCCTTCAAAACGCACAATAAACAAAGTTAAAGATGAATTTGACAGATTGGATTTCTATTACTTCTTTTTTTCTGTAGATATGGTGCTAATATCTTATTTTCAATATGTTGTGCAAGTCAAGCATTTATGAGGAACTGAGTAAATAAAATGGATAAAGTATGTGTGTAGAATGTAATTAAAAAATGTAAGTATATTGTATTTTATTTAATAGTAAGTAGGCCTATGACAGTGTTCTGTATACTTCATATTGTTTACTCTGAAGACACTAGAGATATTTACAATTCTAATGTTGATATGTATGTATTTACTGTTTATGTTTATTTATATTTTATTATATTTTCAACTCCTGTGCAATGCTCTGTAACAAAACAGTTCCTCAACTTGGGATCAATCAAGCTTGTCCCATTCCATCTTCTATCAGTATACCTCATCTCCTCTGCACGGTGTTCTGGGTAGGCCTTCTGGAAGTGCCTGAGAGCCTGCATCACTGCAGAGGTACACTCCACATAGGTGTAATCGATCATGATGTCACCTGTGTGGGAGGCGAGAACACGCAGAGCTGCTTAAAACATCCCATTTCACAACACTCACTGCATCCTCCTTTAAACATCTCTTTAAAATGCCATTACATTGCACCATATCAGCAGGGCACGGGAAAGGTGTGAACAGATTTGGGATGTTGAAAGGGGATGGAAATGTCACGTTTAAATGTGGCTTGCTGTTTGTTCCCATGTTTCACATCTGCATATTTGCAGGTTGTGTAACCACGGAGGAGTTCATAGGCACCATGACGCTGTTATGACGCAAACCTTCTTTGTGTTTCCAAGAACTCTGTGACCTTTAACGTCTTTCCTTGTGAATCGCCAAACAATGGATTTATAATGATATCAAATCTAATCGATAGAGTTGTTTTTCTTTTAAGCCTGAACATGTCTTGCGGTTAACATATGGGTTCAGAGAGTATGAATCAGAATCTGTACCGCAACGAGGACATTTACATTATAACAACAGCAGGAGTATAGTGCAGATAAAGTCAAGAGAATAGACTTGCATACTAAAACAGCATTTATAAAAAAAGGGACGATATCAAATGATAGAAATAGCTGGTAGTGTTAACTACATACGGAACAGACTGTAAGTAAACATGTGAATGACCCAAGGTATATTGCACATGAGCAGCAGACCTACCGAACACCTCGGAGGGGTTGAGCAGCTCCAGCAGCCTCCCTCCTCTCTTAGTTTCATACGTGGCAAATCCTCCGTCAGAGTTTCTCATGCTCAGCAGCTTCAAGGAGGAGATAGACAAATGGTGAAGGAGCTGTGATACGCTAACATCGCAGAAGAAACATTTACAAATCCTTCTCGTCATTGTAATGAATTGAATGATTAAAGAACTCCCTGAAATGGACCTCACCGTTTCTTAACCTTGATTAAGGTCAATACATAATGCACCTTAGCTGAGCATCTGTCTGCCTGCCTCAATCCTGTTATTGTGTCCTCACTCTGCTAGTGTATGACACAAGCTAACAGGTGGGGTAGGTTAAGGTAAGTAGCTAGCATTTCAGCTAATTCATTGCTTTACCTTCTAACCTTTGAACATTCTAAATAAACCTGTCTATCCATATGTTTGCTGTTATCTTACTGTTGGAGCCAATTTGCTTTGGGTTGTGCACGGGGTTGGTCTATGTGTGTGTGAATTCGTACTCATCACGGGAGGTAAGTAACCTATATATGTGGGCACGGTGATCAGCTGGGATGGGAGGTTAGGGAGCCACGCGTTTTTCAACCGCGTTGACCGTGATTGTTTGTGTCTGAGTGTGTGCGTGGTCGTTATGTTTTAAACAATATTTCAGATACGTGACGTGAGTCTTAAAAGAACATTTTAACTGTGGTCAAGTAAATAAAGCATTACAAATGACGTCATGGTGCACTGAGTCTCAAGATATATTCATATTGGAATTGGCACCAGTGCAGTATCTTCAAGTTATTCACACCTAATGTATATTATGGTGTTGTTTATGCCTCAGGCAGCACAAGTCTGGACGCTGCATGGTGGTAACACCTCTGCCTGCCTATCTGCCATGTTAACAGTGTCTTTAGTTTCGGTATAGCATTGTGTGGGTCTGGGTGAACCCTGACTACTATCATGCAGTATGTGTCCCGTGAGTTAGGAGGTAGAGCTGTCTTCCGTTAATTGGAAGTGTAAGGTGGGGCCTCTTCTTCCTCCAGAGTCTATATGAACGTGTTAATGCTGACTTGTATATGGAGAGCACTTTTAGGGATTGTAAAGACTGGAACCATTTTAGATAAATGTGGCCCATGTGCCAAGAGTTATAATGGATTTAATTTATCATCATCTCCAGAATGCATGATGAATTCATTCATTATGTTAAACAAGTGAGATACTGTCAGGATTGCAAAACGACAGTTCACAGAAGCATGCACCTGGCTGCACTGAGTTCACCTTCAACACAATGAGAAACAGTTACCTCACACTCTGCATAGCTTCACACATAATGTTAGAGATGACAGTGGTATTAATTAATGGGAAGAAAATGCGTATTGATCAGTGTTACCAAAAGATACATTATTTTTCTTTTTAGACAACACTAGCAATAAGACTTAAGGAATGAATGAGTGATGGATGGACTGCAGACGCACCACATTGACAGCATCACACAGGCGCTCTGAGGGGAGTGGCTGGCTGATGGAGGGGCAGAGCTCCTGCAGCAGCATCACTGACTTCAGACCCTCCGCGGTGCAGTCAGCCACGATCCAGCCACAGTCCCGGGTACTGAAGGGGAAACCGCCCTGATGAAGAACAACAAAGGGATAACACTTGTTGCACACACATGCCAACAGGCTAGGAAATTCACTTTTGTCAGAGGCCATTCTTGCTGTCTTTTCACGTGTTATAATACCTTGTTCATCTGTCTGTAGTACTTCTGATACTCTGCAGGATTTTCAGGTATCTGTTAAAAGCGGAAGTCAATTGAATTCATATGAACACGTTTTTAAGCAGGAAAACAACTTAAATCAGCACGAGCATGTGTTTAATGATGTTGGTGGCACCTGTGTGACGGTGAGAAACTGATGCGCATCTCGGAGGCACCCGGCTAACGCGGAGTCCTTCTGGGCTCCTGCCTGAGAATCCCCAATAAACAACTCATTATAGTCAGATACTGCTTTAGGAAACACCTCAACAAGGTCTGCATGACAAATTGACCAAAGATCTAGTATTTATTGTGATATTTAAATGTTCAGAAATACGAGTTGTAAGTGCAGTTTGTTTGTTTCTGGCTCAGAAAGTTGCCGTGACAACAACGTTCTGCTTTACCAGGGAATTGTATATCTATGAAAAATGACACGAGGGATCCCACTGGGCCCAACGCAGTTTTAGTCAAGTGGTGCATGTTTGTCTAGGCCATCCAGAAACATGTTTTGATGTTGTCTTAATTGCTCTGGTTATACATAGTTATCTTCTGTCCCTAGCTTTTATTGTGGTACACATTCTACTACTTCAAGGTGTGTTACCTCAAGGAAGGCCTGTACAGCAAAACAAGTATCCCAGAGTTGAGATCCGTTGGTCCCCTACGCAAGAGAAAAAGGAGAAAGTGGTCAAACGCTCAAGTTAAACTTGAACTAAAACTATTTCTGCAGGATAAAACACAAAGTATGGAACCAGCAAGTAAATAAAAAGAAAGTAATTGAAGGGTAAAAAGTTGATTTGAGTTTTAACAATGTTTTAAGTCCATCCATATGTTTCCATCAATCAACTGACTAACCGGCTAAGCAGTATTTTTACCAAGAGCTCCCACTGAGCGGCTCAACCGTTCCTAAACATGAGCATTCATCTCGAGACACCCGTATCATTGGACTCAATACAGCTTCAAAACTAACCCTCACTCCCAATATAGAAAAGGAACAGAACACTAACTCTCACCTGCATTTTCATTCCATCTAATCCCAACCTGGAACACAGAGAATGTAATGTTAGTTTTTAGGGATCGGACAGTTTTTAATATAACATTTATAGGCATACACATAAACACCTTATTCTGATCAGCTGTGGAACAGAAGTGTGTTTAGTGAGTAAAACAGTTCTAAGAGATGGACTGACTGACTGACCAAAGGTAGTCTGGGATCCGAGACACATGCTCCTGAAAGACCGGAGAGGAGGGCCCGTCCACATACCAGCGAACCAGCATGTTGATGGTCTTGGAGATCTGAAGACAACAATGAAATACTCCATTTTCACCCCCTCTATCTCTTTTGAAATGTCAGCTCATAAACGGTGATCCGAACACTATTAGAAATAAGTTAGTGTTTTTGATCCTGTGTCAAGCATACACATATCTAATACTCTATGCAATCTGTGTTTGGTGTATCTGTGTATACACTACCGGTCCAATGCTGATGCACTTGGTGAAACGGTCGTCGGCCTCGATGTGTTCATACAGTTCTTTGACAGCCTTTTCTCTCAGCACGGTGCTGTGATGGGCTTCATACACATTCAGCACCACTGCAGGGACAGAGTCACACGGTTAGGGGGTCATTTACAGAGCAACTCCCATTAAAAACACTTCCTCATTTATCAGTCTGAAAACACATCTTGCCAGGAATATGCCAAATATTTTCATTCCCTGTATTATTACTAACTTGAGTGCATTGCTTAGCTCGGCAATATAATAAGGAATCATTCTGTAAATGTTCATTGTTATGCGGATGAACTATATTTATCCATCAAGCCTGATAATCCAATCATCAAAATAAAATTCAAGGCTGCCTCACGGACTTGAGGGGGTCGTATCGTCATACTGATATTCTGTACAAACTGTGAAGTCCACTGAGACAAATGTAACATTGTGATATTGGGCTATAAATAAACATCGATCGATTGACTGAGATGCAAGTGAGAAGAATTTAACATCTGGTAATCTATTTTCTAAGTCTGATATCAATTGTATTTATGGCTGTGGTGGAAAGTAAAAAGGTGCTAAAGTAGGTTACTAAAGTTTGTACTTTAGTCTTTTTTTAAATTATTTTATTTGTATTTATTTATTTGTATTCCTTTGTATGCTAAAAAGGTGTTGAATCAGCTACCCATGGTAGTTTTAATGGAAAGGGTCATTGCGTGCTTGTGTAGGCGTTGGTTTATTATTGCTGCCCAGTGTGAATGACGCTTACTGTAGGCGACGTCGAGCATCGTGCTGTGAGGGGTGTACATGTCACATGATGCCACATTGTTCCTCTGAGCAGGCCAGTTGATGGTGGCATAGTCCCTGACATAAAGCTCCTAGAAAAGACAACGAGCAATTTGTTTGTATATGTGAATAAACATATTGCGAGTGTACATATATTTCTTGTGATCATCTTACTGTATATCTAAATAAAAAGTGGTTTATATCTTATTTCACACCAAGACGTCTAAATAACTGTTTGAGTGTCAACTCAAAAGAAGTCCTTAGAATAAAGAAAGCCTTATCACAATCTTCAGAGGCAGGATTTTGAAATATGCGAACAATGAGCCACAAGGAACTGTTTTGTTCCACTTTGTTTTGTCATGGTTTTCTTGCGTAGCATAAATAAACCGCATCCGCATTTCGTT
The DNA here is from genome assembly GCF_902827115.2 of Pseudochaenichthys georgianus. Taxonomy (NCBI): domain Eukaryota; kingdom Metazoa; phylum Chordata; class Actinopteri; order Perciformes; family Channichthyidae; genus Pseudochaenichthys; species Pseudochaenichthys georgianus. The sequence continues at coordinate 6,686,182 of NC_047523.1, forward strand.
AAGTAACCCTGTCTTACAGAATGACAGAGAAGGATTCCTTTAATCCTTGTATAAAGACAACGTTCGCACTGGTAAGTACTGACAACAACAACAACATGACATGATATACTTTTAACTACCATTGAAAACAAAAAGTCAGCTTGTAAATTATTGAATACCTTAACTAACTAAATACATTTGCAACAATTGTGCTGACATTTGAATAATGATTAGAGCCCCCTGGTGGAGGAGAAAGGGTCCTGCACCTGTCGGAGGCTGAGGACCAGCGGGTCCTCCTCTGCAGACAGCCTCACAACAGCGTAGCAGTAGCTCATGGTGAGGTACACCTGGGCGGCAGTGACAACCACAGGGTGGAGGGGTGGGCAGGCATCCAAGAGGGGAACAGCCTGAGACAGATTACATCATTAAAACGATCGGAAGGTTGCGAGTTCAAATCCTGCCTGGAACACCACCACTAGTGTGCCCTTGAGTAAGGCACTTAGCCCTCGGTTACTCCGGGGGAGAATGTCCCTGTAAGTGGTCATTGCAAGTCGCTCTGGAATAAAGGCGTCCTGCTAAAGGCCTAAATTGTAAATTATTTTCTGGGAGAATAAACCCCACAGATCCTCAACTCTCCGGTGTTTCACATCACTAACAACGCAACAGAGCAACAAGAACTTGTCTAGTAGCCATGAACTCGCTTGTAAACTTTGTCACCCCACGGTGTTAAATGAGAAACAAAAAGGACCCTTTCTTCTCCACTTCTTTGATAGTATGTCTCCACCTGCTGACAAACCTGTACACTGTTTGTGATATATTTTGATCATTATTTAAAAAAAAACGTTTTAATGTGTTTTGCAACCTGTAAATATGTCAAAACAAATGCATCCCTTTATGGCTACAGCCCTTTCTTAGGGGAGCATGTGTTTTTTGATGTGAAATAACGGTAGTATTTTGTGTGATATGTTGCATTATTTTGTCTGCATGAAGAACGGAGATGAAGAGAGGATGCAATTTTCAGTGAATGAAATCTCCTTTTAGTTGTTTAGCGACAGAAAAGTATTTACCTACTTGACCTACCAAACCTGAACTGTCACCTTAGCATGCCTGGTGGGTATGAGAGGACATTATGGGATGCTAGAACTCACCACATCTCTGGCAGCAGTGTGTTCATTCCTTCCCAACTGTACACATTTAAAATGGCCAACCAGAAGTTACCCCATGAGGGAATCCCCACAGCGCCACCTGTAGAAAAATAAAAAACCTTCAGTATTCAACTACCAACATAAATAACTGACATGGTTAATAGCAGTCTATCAATATGAGTTTACAATGGCTGCTGGCTATACTGTGTATTGCTCAAATATAGTTACTGTATTCCAAATTATTTTTTGCCTCTTTTAAAATACGACAATTCAATAATAACCAATGAGACATAAAATAGCTATGGACTTGCATTTATATAACTATTTGTCCAGTCTCTGAGATGTACAAATATAAAGATATAATTATATATGAGACGATAACTGACATTGTGTTTTAGGGATGATTCCACTTCCCACCTTTGCTGTGCAGGTTGTTCCTGGCTCGAATCATGTCCTGGATCATCAGGCTCTACTCCCAGAATCCTGAGTGAGATGTAGCTCAGCGCTGTGCCAAACACAGTGGACTTATCTTCAATGTGTCTGAAACAAAAACACATCAACAATAATACATATATTTCAGAGAGTCTAACCATGAATTGTAGAGCTTTGTCTCAGCAGTGGGAAAGAATGGGCACTTCCTGTAACAGTTTATTAACAAGTAGGGTGCAAAAGCTTATATAAAAACATTATATTTCACGATGAAGACAGACCCTATAATGGAAATTGACAGACTATGATAGATTATTGACAACAATTCCCCTTTAATGAAATGGTACTAGGCAAAGCGCAATAACCCTTTGCCCAACTGCAGTTCACTGACACGTGACCTCATGCTGAAGTAAAGCACTGAATGAGATGGCATGTCAAATGCATATATAGATATTTGTACTTACAGACCCAGCCTCCGTCTGCTAGCTGCACAGAGCGCAGGTACCCCGTCACCCATCTCTTTCTGCCAGGCAGAGGGCAGAGGGATCTAGCAATATGGCAGGTGATCAGGAGACCTGAGCACAGACATGAACATCAATACAGTGACGGAGAGACACACAAGAACACAAACACAGGTGTCATAAAATCACCTGCCTGCATTTTATTTAGTGTTATAACGTAACAAAAACATATCCTCTGATATATTTTCTAAGTATGATTCTAATCGTTTTTTTCTCTCCTTTTTATTTAGAGCAGATAAAAACATCCATATGTTTGTTGTTGTAACACTTATTTCAACCACTAGAGGCTTAAGAGCACCACTATCCTGTATTCTAAATAGGAATACAAACTTTAATGTTTCCCTATTTGAAGATGAATCCAGATTAAAATACCTTCTAGACAAAAAGTATAATTACTGCTGTAATGAAATTACTATTTTCACTGACAGATGAAATATTAACAGAAAATGTTTAACATGCTAATCACAAAGTACGTTTGGGATCAGACTTGGAAAATTGATCACCAGAATCAGAATTTGGACAGTTGCTTCATTTAAGAAATACAATAAAATATTAAAACAAACATAATCAAATAAAGTAAAAAATGTATAATAAGAGATATTTGTCATCATTACATCATTACATACCACACAGATAATTTCTTTTTTACAATGTGTTCTATCATTTTCAAAAATCATCTCCCCTGATGTCCTCAGTTTTCTGTCTGGCACATAACAAGATTACAAGGCCACATGATAAACCATGTGGCTTTAACTGAAATGTATCTCTTACAGGAAAAGTCACAGGAAAGCTGCTGAAGAGAAAAGTGTCACATATAGGGACCTGGAGGACGACGATTTGGTTTACCTGGCAGAAGGAAAAGGGGTCCGCCGTAGTCCCCCGCCCAGTGACCGTCCTCGGCCTGCAGCTGGCTGTAGAAGTGCATTCCTTTCAGAGCGGCCTCTACAGCCGTGTGGGCAGCCGGGGACTCGGACACAAACTGACTCTGCGGAGAAGAACACCTGAATTAACACCAGTTTCAAGCGATACATTTCAGGGGTCTTTCAACCACTTTGGCAGCTATTGACAGGAACCAATACAAGTTGTTATTCTATCTAGTACTGTTTTGGTACGAAAACAAGGAAGCTCTCAGAAGTCTACTCGTTCCTTGCTTGCTGTGAAGGACATCTCCAGGGCTACACCTGAATTCATAAGCTATTTCAACTAGGGCTGCACACATTTATACACATGTTATCAATATGGACATGTACAATATCCAAATCTCAGGATCTGCAATATTTGCTAAAGGCAAAATATGTAAACATCTTCTTAAAAGAACACACAACACATCATTTTAATATATTTATCAAAAAATAATGGGTAGAATGTTTCAGAAATGATAACTTCCTATTGTATATAGCAGATCAAAAATAATTGCATTTAGTTATTTTTTACAACTGGTGCAGCTCTAATTAAAATGTTTCATTGTCACTGTATACTACCATATTTGAGTGTCTCTGTTGTATACTGTTGTAGAAACTGTCAAGAAATAATCAACCTAAATGAACCCAGAGTGCAATGCACAACGCATAACAATCACAAACCCAGCAGCCTTTCGTGCCATTTAAAACAAGAAAATAAATATTCAAAGTCTACCGTGTCCAGGCCTAGAGAATGTGCCTCCAGCATGGTCTGCTCTCTGTCGGGGGGGTCCTGGTCTTCCACATAGTGCCATGTCTGCCGGCCCCCCACACTACTCAGCCTCCAGCGGCTCAGGTCAGTGGCTGGCTCCGTCCTGTACGGCCCCCCCCTCCTCCGCAGGTGCCTAACAGATACAGGAAACATTTTAATGATGGACTATCTAACGGTTTAGTATACTACTAGATTCTTCTACTATATTTATTAGTTTAACGTCTCACTAAATACAAATGGTTACTCTAATGCTGTGATATATGATGTATTTTCCTGGTTTTAAAAGCTGCATTAACCTTTTCTGAAATTACAGTTTGGTAACCTGTTTTATTATTGACTTTGACCCACTTAATCATTTCATCCAAATTACTAATTATTATTTATCAAAACCTTTTTTGTGAAAATATTTAGTGAAAGTATCAAAGGTCAACCCCTAACATTTAGTCACAATACACATTTGGTCAGATACATCATGATACTTGATTTGTGTTATCTCCTTACCTACTGCACTCAGCTAGTCATCAGAGTAAATATAGATGTGTTCATAACTTTGTACACATCATGTCTGATACAATATCAAAAAGCGTGTTTGAACCTATATACAAGCTTACAATTGGCCTGTATTGTATTGCTGTATTTGAAGTGTTGAATAATTTGATGTTGCATTATATTGCATTATTAGAAGTGGGAATCTTCACACTGTTTTAAACATAACTTAAGTCAGTGATCTGTTGGACAATACAGGTATGAGATCCTGTCAGATGGGAACAAGCAATTAAACATAAAGGAACATTGGCATGCCATGTAAGCAGCTATACTTTTGCAGCTGGTAACAATTAATCATATCGGCTACTATATTATATCATATAACTACATAACATAGATTTTTTTAATAAGCAGAATAAAAAAGTATATATATATATTTCCCACTTAAAGAGAGTAAAAAAAGTAGCATCAATTATATGTACTCTTTTCCACTTCTGCATTGAAAATATGCAGTGCATTTTCCAACTAGTTGAGGAAAAAGCACAACTAACGTCGGGTTGTCCAATCTGAGTTATTCTTTTCATGAGAGAATTACTTCATGGTCATTTCGGCCAATTTGACACGAGCCAACTAACTGCATTATTTGCTTTAAAGAACGCGCTCATCCAGGGAAAGATCCTCAGTGATAGAAAAACGATACAACATTTTACAGCACTGTGGTATCTACGATTTAGTCTTTCATACTAAGCTAACAGGTTCTGTCAAGCTGTTGACCCTCCATCCCTTTCAAAACGCAAGTAGTTTCGGCGACACTATCTATTAAATAAAACTAAAATACTTACGTTCCCTCCGTCATGTTTGACAGTAGAATTGAATCCTCCGCTGAACTTTATAAATGAACTTATTTTCAGGTGCTCTGGAAAGCTCTGCCCATTTTGCACTTTCATGGGAAATGTAGTGCTTTGTAGAGACGATAGGTTACCGTTCTGTTCATTTCACACTTCACTTCCCAGAGGCCCTCGCGGTGCCATCCGAGGAGTTCTCACCATGGAGAGACATGAGCAGAGACCCAATTGTCCTATCACAAGACGGCTGGGCGGGGCAATGGGCGGGTGTGCCACGAAGTTCTCCAATCAGAGCGCTGCTATAACACACACTACACGTGTGCTCACCTGCTCACACACTGATGGAGACTATTCAATGGCTGAACCTTTAAACTACTGAATGACAACACTTTTACTAATCCGTTTTATTTCTCAGCAGTACAACATTTGGTTCAAACAAGCCACACATTTGAAATACTCAAACACTTTATTTGTTCTATGTATCAGACAAACACACATTGGCATTAAAATTGCAACATCTATGGTACATAATAAAACCAAAAATAAAAATGTTGATCAACAATACACTTTTACAAACAAAGAAAAGACGAAAATGTAATGTGTCCTCAGCTTTCAATGGTTTGCAAAGCCATAGTCATTATTAGTATTTTCCTTCCAATAGTTCATCAGTCATCAACAATGCTCAGCAGACCACTCAGCTTAAGTTTCCAAGCCAGTTCTTCCCCATGACTCGCCACAATCTGTCGCTCAAGTTCCTTAATTCGCCATGACATAGACACACGCGTGGTTTTAGGTGAGTCCACTTTGTCCGACAGATCATCAGGCTCTGAAGGCTGGAAAGTGAAAACAAGGGAACATGCATGATTACGGAAAATCATAACTGAACATTTAAAAAAGATTGTAAATGAAACTCTGCAGCCAAAGATAACCACAATGACTGTTTGAAAAAGGACATGACTTGTCCAAGGAGCACAGAGTTAGGTGAAGGGGAATGTACCTGTGTGAGAGGGTAATCGGGGGTCTTGGCTGAGTCCACACGTGTTATGGTTGGGGGCATGGACAACAGGGTGGAGGAGGGAATGAAAAGCGGTGTGGACAAATGGTCCAAGTTGTCGCCATCCAGCCAGCGCTGAAGCTGCTTCATGCTCCTGTAAACATCAAAACGTAGATTCTAGATTATTTTTGGCAAATAATAATTGCAATAGTTTTAAAGGGGACCTATCATGCAAAATGCACTTTGTGATGTCTCTATACATAAAGATGTGTCCCCGGTGAGTCGGGGAACTCACGCAGCGTCAGAAAATAAAACCCTCTCTCTTTTCCTCCGTACCCAAATCTCTAAAAACGGGGAACAACGGAGCTGATCCAGATGTGCGTCCGATATGACATAATATCTGAAATGTGAACCCACGGCACTATCAGAAAGTTGCTACCAGAAACAATGCCCGACTGTTTTGGACGTAATATGGTCGGTGTTACATTAGCATCGCTAACACTCAGAGCTAACCTGTACTGGAGAGCATGTGTGTGAAGAAGCAGGAAGTAAAAAGGAACTCACCTTGTGGTATAACCGGCAAGAGAGAAAGCCTTTGAGCGCCAGACTGTTTCAGAAACAATCCTTGATAATTCATGATATGGCGTTTCATCACCGTAGTATTTAGTTTAGACGGTAGCTGCTGGGTCCCGCATGAGCTCAGACCCCTCCTTTTTATTTTTTTAAAGCTTTATACCCCAAATCAGCACTTTTGAAACAGGAAGTTAAATAGAGGGATATGAGGCGTGGCTAGAACGAGTGATCTGTTTGGTATTTTGAGCAAAACACTTCATCGACATGTTTTTTATATATTTGTATATATATCTGAGACCTATGCTATTGCCTAAAGATAGCATGATAGGTGACCTTTTAAGAATATTCATATTTCATAGTTTATATTCTATAATTCATTACATTCTATTTTGCTGTAAATTACTGCTTTATTTTATTGCTATTTAACTATATTTTATTTCAGGTTCCTTGAAGATTTTTTTGTTTTATATTTTATGTATGCACCACGACATCAAGTCAAATTCCTCGTATGTGTGAACGTACCTGGCAATAAACCCGTTTCTGATTCTGATTCTTTAAGAACTCTTTGTTTAGTTGGTAGAATCCTACTAAACGATCATGGGCAGTGAGCTATGTATATCTATCTCATTGAACCAGATACCTCTCGATACATTTTCTTTAATATATGGGCGTATTCTGCAGATACAACTTCTCGATGCAAGGAAAACCTCTAACAGCAGTGCCGTAGCCTTACCTTTGGCTCGCGGCCTTCTCCCTCTCTAAGCCCTGGAGGACGTTGTGGGCCAGCAGCTCTCCTGCTGTGGGAGTATGGGTGATGTCCAGAGGGGCTGCTGTTGTCTCAGGGGCCAGACTGTCGAACAACCTCTGTCTGATGGACAGACTGCTGGGGGGGGCACTCGCAGCTGCACCCGCCCTGTGGATGAAGGAGGAGAGAGCCAAGAGGATTGTGATTATGAATCTGGGACGTGGTGACTTGCTACTTCAGAATCAGGGTGTTTGATTTATCCGTGGGTAACATTGGATGTTGTGCTCCGTTTTAACATGAAATAATTAAAAGATGAATAAATGATTAATCTTATTTATATAAGATAGAAAGATTCAAATTAAATAAAGATATGTATACAAAAATAACGGGTTAAAGTAAAATATCCAATAAAAACAAATTCAAATAAAGTATGCAAACAAACATTCATATAAACATTTGAAGTAAAAATTGTGCACATTCTATTACTATATACAAAATGTATATGACAACTCCTGTTTATATAATATTAATAATAATACATCATATTTATAAAGCGCTTTTCCCAGTGCTCAAAAACGCTTTACAAGCAATCAGAAAAGAACAACAAAAATAGAAATCCTAATCCAACAGGAAGAAAAGGGCGGGCAGTTGAGGATAAGAGGTTGAAAGTAAGACATGTGCTTTGAAATCTAGAAATGCATAAGCACCTCCAGAAAACACTCCTTTGTGCTGACCTACATCAGCCAGTGTGTGAGCACGCGCTGAGCAGATGCACGCTTGCTTCTGTGCAGTGATATAGTTGGAGGGAGTAGTGTGGTAGAAAGAAAGTAGTTCCTATCTGAAACTGCTCACTAAGGTCTTCGGATTATCCCAAGTAACTGGATCATGATTTGAAGGAAAAGACATTGCTCTTGAATTTTTAAGTTATTATTTGTTCTATTAAATTAAAAAGAAGACAGACATGGCTGATTTCTCCCACACTGCGCAACTACCACTGAAACAATCTCGATACATATCAATCACTACAGGTAAATGGAAAACATGTGATTTTTACTATTTGTATTGGTCTCTTGTAGTATGTTCTTACCCTTCCTCCTCTTGCTGCTTCTCTCTGTGTGTTTGTCTGATGACCTCGGTCCATTCCCCAGGGGGCCTGAACCCCTTCAGGGTCTCAATGGGGAGGTAAACCAGGATCTCCCCATCGTCTGTAACAGCATCTAAAACAACAAAACAAATAATGAAGTGTTGTAATACACGTCAGAAATCAAGAGAAGTTCCCCGATAGCCTCCCTTCAGAATGTCCTCACCTTCACAGGCGGGGGGTTCGGGGATCTGCCAGTCTTTCAGTTTGTGGTCGATGCAGATCACCAGAATGTCGTCCCAAGGGATCTGACTGAAGGTCGGACACGCGTCCTCGTCGCCACGGTTGGATCTGGAGGTTTGGGTACGGTGACCCTTGACCCTTTCCAGGAGGTTTTCCAGCCGGGACATCAGGAGGGGCTGGCTGCGGCGGGAGACTGGGATCTGAGCGGAGAAGTGGAAGATGGAGGCGCAGAGCTCAGGCCACGAGTCTAGAGAGAGAGAGGGATAATACAGCAGTGGGGAGGGAGAATAATACAATGATTATTAGGTTACAGTCAAATAGGCCTTTTTGTCGAGAAGGGTTCTTAAATGAGGGAAAGTAGCTAATTGTCGCATGTTCTGTCCTATCCTGTGTTGTAATTGTATTTCTGTTGCTGCTTTTCTAACAGGGATCAATAAAGGTTTTAATTTAAGTGGTGGCCACAATAAGAGCTGTTGGAATTCTGGTTGATAAGGAAATGAGCTACAATGCTTCCTTCATTATTTCCTTTACTATAGGATACACTGGACCATCAGAAGGAAAGAAGATTATGCTGTCCCACAATTCCCTTTAAAATGATGCATTGTTCGGCTGTTGACGGAAACTACCCATTGTGATAGAAAACCCCAGATCATGTTAGTTATGGTGCTTATTAAGCATTTTCCATTTCATGCCATGGATTGACCAAGTGCTTATTGAACTTTCAACAATGTGTTAAACAAAGAGGCGCACTATGAACATATGAACATAACTATGAACATAATGCTAATTACTGTAAAATGATCAAATAAAGTAAACATTTCGCAGTGTTTACAGATTTGGATGCCGTTTCTTATGTCATACTTGTTTTACATCATTTTTGGATCGGTGATATGCACAGTAGTTGATGTATAGGCCTTACAAGTTTTGTATATTTTGCATAAAGTATTATTTATTGCAATAGTTTCATACAATCATACTACTTGGAAATCAAGAGTGGACAGCAGGGTGAGTGCGAGCAACCCTTTAGTTTCACTTTCCTTTTTACATTTTAATTCCAGTCGTAGAAAGGAATTCATATATTTGTCACTGTTGTCCAAGTTTAAAACAGCCCACATTAAACTATAAGAACGCACAGAGATGTATCAAGATGCACCTTTAGTAGTCTTTCTACGGCCGACGCATATCGATAACTAATTACTACGTACTAATGACATAAATACGTTGCCAGTGGAAAAAAACGATTTCTTTTGACAATTCTCTATCTCAGTCACTGACCTGTGGCAGAGATCTGCTCCCACTTGGGCAGCTGCAGGCTGAGGATGGCTTCTCGGAGCCAGGCCAGGTGCTTGGGAGAGTTCCAGCCCAGATGAGGGACAAAGTCTTGGGATTCCTGCAGGCAGAACTCGCCTGGGGGCCAGGAGAGTCTGCTGAGGTCCGGAGACGACACTTTGTCAGCAAGGTGAGCCAGGACAGCGTTGTACAGCTGGATGACAGGCGCTGGCTCCTGGGAGGGGAGAAGGGCAGCGGCGCGATCCTGGTGGTGGGCGTAGACTCTGGGGCTGAACTCACGACTCAGCGCGTCCTCCACCAGCTGCACCAGGGTCTGACAGGAGAGAGGGAGCAGCGGGGGGGCACGGGCCAGCAGCCAGCGTGTAGCCTGGCTCAGCTGGAAACACACAGGACACAGAAGTTAGAGAAGATCTGTTTCAAACTATAAAACATCTACATCAGTGATTCCAAACCTGGCTCACAATGAAGGAGGGTCTACTTTATCCACGTTATCACAGATTGCATCCTAAATGTGAACAAAAACTTAGATATATATATAAAAACTTTCTCTAAAATGTCTTAAATTGTTTTATGTGACAAATTCTTAGAGACCAGATTGTGCAAAACTGTACAATATTTTAAAAGTCACATTAAAAAGCAGACAAAAAGAGAAATCGAGAGTGTCTCACTACCCCCTCTCTCGCTTTAGTGTATTTAACTCCGTTTTGGTCTCCACCTAGGAACATATCTGGCTCTTCAGTGGCTAAAGGTTCCACAATGTTTAACAGCCATCTTGTTTTTTTTGTTTTTTTAAAACAGCCTCACTATGAAGCCAAAGGCAGCTGCAGATTCAGGTGTCTTCAGGTTTTTATGAAAGTGTGATACCTGTTTGGATCCCTGCAGCTCACTGGTGGTCTCTAGTATGAAGAAGAAGGCGAACTCTGAGATCAGGCCTTCCTGGACCAGCGTGTGCAGCATCAGGGCTGAGGGACAGGGAAAAATCAGGGTTCACACATTTGCTTAAAGTTCACCTATCATGCTATCTTTAGGCAATAGCATCAGGTCTCAGATATATACAAACATATAAAAAACATGTCTATGAAGTGGTTTGCTCAAAATACCAAACAGATCACCCATTCTAGCCATGCCTCATATCCCTCTGTTTCACTTCCTGTTTCAAAAGTGCTGATTTGGGGATAAAGCTTTAAAAAAGAAAAAATGGATAAATAAAAAGGAGGGGGCTGAGCTCATGCGGGACCCGGCAGCTAAACTAAATGCTGCCGTGATGAAACGCCATATCATGGATTATCAAGGATTCTCTGTGAAACAGTCTGGAGCTCAAAGGCTTTCTCTCTTGCTGGTTATACCACAAGGTGAGTTCCTCTTTACTTCCTGCTTCTTCACACACATGCTCTCCAGTACAGGTTAGCTCTGAGTGTTAGCGATGCTAATGTAAACACCGACCATATTACGTCCAGAACAGTCGGGCATTGTTTCTGATAGCAACGTTTCTGATTGGGCCGTGGGTCCACATTTCAGATATTACGTCATATCGGACGCACATCTGGATCAGCTCCGTTGTTCCCCGTTTTTAGAGATTTGGGTACGGAGGAAAAGAGAGAGGGTTTTGTTTTCTGACGCTGCGTGAGTTCCCCGACTCACCGGGGACACATCTTTATGTATAGAGACATCACAAAGTGCATTTTGCATGATAGGTCCCCTTCAGCTGCTGTTACATAACTACTAGCTGATAGAAAATGGAACTTAAATGGTCGCAAACAAATGGAACCACCTGCATTTCATTAATGGCTTATTGAATATCCCAGGTTGTGTTTGCACTAGTGACCATAACTGTCTCCCTATCACATCTCTACGGACATTTTTGGCTTTTAAATGTTTCTACAAAAATGATATATAATTTACAAAATAATTACAACTTTATGAAAAATAAGTTTCAAATAAAAATAAATAATGAATTGAAGTCTCACGGTAAGAGTTTGAAATTAGTATAACACTACAGAATGAGTTTTAAGGATTAACTTAAAACCATGAACATCTGTTTATGAAATTGTGATCATTACTAATTACCTTCTTCGATTTCCTGTGTGTCCCCGGGGCCCCCGGCCGGCTCTGGCACCAGGACGGCCAGAGGCAGCGGGCAGTGCCAGCTCCCTTTGGCCTGCTGGAGCTGTTTGAGCTGCAGCAGGGCGGAGAGCAGGGGGATGTCCTGCTCCTCCTGCTCCGTGAGGGGCATGGCGGGGAGCAGCATCATCAGAGCGGCTGTCCCCTGAAGCTCACTGAGCCCCTCTGCTTTGGACAGGCCGTCCTCAGACAGAGGGCCCCGGGACGCCTGGAAGACACACCAAGAAGACGGGTCAGAAAACTTGAGCGACTACGCAAGGTACTTCATGTTATTATCCATCTAAACAAGAGATATATGTATAGAAATATGGCCGGCTGTAGCTCAAGTGTTGAATGAGCCTCTACCAATCAGAGAGGCAGTGGTTTGTTCCCTATCCCCTGTAGTGAACATGTCAAAGTGTCCTTGGATCAGATACTTAACCCCTATTTTCTCCAAATATCCCAAAATAGCTACAATTTTGCTGTCGTACATGTCATTTCATATAGGTAAAGCACAAACACGTTTCTCAATACCATCGTGAGTGTTTACAGAGTCTCAATATATAGTGAAATATATCTGTAAGCTTATCTTTTTTAAACCAACCTATAAAAGGGGCCCTATTTATTCAGTTTCAGGTTCATATCAGTATGTAGTGTCTCTCCTGGGACGTGTCTCCATGCTTTAATGTTCAAAAAGATCTTTATTTTTCTCATACTGCCTGTGCTGCAGCACCTCTTTTCACCCTCTGTCTGAAACCAGAGCCCAGTCTGCTCTGATTGGATAGCTGACCGGCTCTGTTGTGGTTGGTCAACCGCTTAGAGATGTCCCGCCTCTTAGCCTTTCACGTAAAATGTGTTGGAGCACTAGCCAAAAGAAGCGCGAGTGTTATGTAGTGATGTCATTTAGGATTTTAACCTCGCAGACCATTTACATGCACTAAAATCTATATTAATACACGACAAGAATGATAAAACCCTAAAAGCCTAGGGCCTCGTTAAAATCCATTAAAGAAAAATAACTTGACTTTAGAATGTACTTTGTCAGTACACTTCATTTATTTATAATGTGTTGGCTTAAGTAACAGTTATGGCTTTTGTTTTCTCGAGAGCAGCCGTCTGTCAGCAGGATCTCACCTTGATGCTGATGTGAACTTTGTGGGTGTGTTCTCCTCGATCCTGGAGTGTGTTGGTGACACAGAGGGTCTGTAGTGCGCCGTCCAGCTGCTCGTCCCTCCCCTCTGAGTCTTTACCCCCACCCAGCTTCACCTCCAGCCAGTCAGACAGGATCCTGAAGGCAACACACCGGAGAGAACACACACGGAATTGTTTTGATTGAAATCAGGTATTCAAACATCATCTTTCTGTGCAGCTGCTCACCTGTCTGCCAGGCTGGTTTCATTGTCATGGTCGCTGGGTAGGAGGAGCACAGCCTTCCAGAAGATTCTCTCCGGTGGGTTGGGGATATTCTCTGTCACCAGTGCCGGCAGGTCGAGTGGAGCCCACACTGACTGACTGAGAGGCAGAGCGGTCAGAATGCTGCCGTGTGATACAGATTACTGACTGAATAAACTCTCATGACTTACTCAAGCAGCTGCTGGTAGTAGAAGTGGACTCTCATCTGGTGGATCGCTTCTTCTCTCATTTTCAGCAACCTTAACAGAATATAAAACAGAATACCTTAACAGATATACTAGAGTAGCATATTCACCAGATTTTCATTAAATCAACCCTTGTGTGCATTCTTATTCATCTACAAACAGTTGCTCTGCTGTCTTTAAAAGAGACAAATATTTCCGTCAAAATACAATTCTAAATTTATATTTTCACTTTCATTGAGTTCAATGTTTAAAACAACATCTTGTTGTGATCATAAAATACCAATATTCATAAATGTTGTTTCTTTATTATTTGTGTTTTTTTTTTTTATATATTTGTAATCCATAAATTGCCCATTTGTGACCTGCTCTATCGAAATCAGCCGCATTGACCCGAAGACACATCTTGAGTTGTATACACTGTTGGAAAGAGGAGATTCCTAGCTTTCTAATGATATCAGGATTGTTGTTGTACTCCAAATATTAAGCAAAATATGTCACATTATATAATGACTGTCACAGAGTCCTCAGAAAGGCCTTCAAAGTTTCCTCTTCTCTGGAATCCATCGATCTGATTGGTTATTAGCAAATGATCAAAGTACTACGGAGGGAGGATATTTTTTCGTTTGGATTACTGGTCTGGGGGAAGCTTGCGAGTGTGTGAGTGTATATATACGTGTGTGTGTGTCTATTTTTGCATTTGTGTGTATTGTGTGTTTCCCGGGGAAAACACTCACGAGAAACACCGGCTGTTGTTACGCCTGCTGTGACGTCAAGTTACCCCGCTTGTATTTATGCCGTCGCAAGCTTCAAAGTTGTATTTATCATCTGAATTTGCTGAAACAAGTTTAATATTCTGAAAGCCAAGACCCCACGCAAATCTACGTTTATTTTGAAATGAGCCGTTGCGACTTCCGACTAATTTCGATAGAGCGGGTCACATATGTTTACATAATTCCTCTTATAGTTTATTCTGTATACCAAATCAATATTGATTTTGATGCACAACTGCAGTGTCTCAAAATGCAGAGGACAGTCGTAGCGAGGAGATAGCATAAGAAAATGGCTCAATCTGGTTTGAAAATAGTAAAATATACAATTTTGCTTTAGAATAAAAGTAAAAATAAATAACAGAATATATGATTTTATGCTGTTATGGCTGTATTGATTTCATACGGTTTAAATGGTAACAATTTCTGTCCTTAAAGGTCTGACTCTATATAATCTTAAACTTATTATTGGATTTACACCCTTGCCAAAAAATGCTTAAATTATTGAAAAAAAGCCCAATTTAATTTCAAAAGTCAATCATATTGATGCAGAAGGGTTAGGCCGTGCTTTGAAATGACGCTTGTGGCCACCGTACCTGGTGCTGGAGAGGGCCAGCGTGCCGGAGTTTCCCAGGTCGACCACACCACGGGCCAGGTCAGCCATGGAGGGCTGGGCGGGGGCGCTGGGGGCCAGAGCCTTCAGTTTGAACCGAGGGTCCACACAGCACGGGGCCGCAGGGAAACCTCTCATCTGTCGCTTCAGCTGCCGACGCACCGCCACCACATCACGCCACCTGGGGGAAGGGGAATAATGAGTCAAGGAACAATTGATTTTCAATCACACATAAATAAATATATATATGGTATTTAAGCCACATCGGCCCCAGCTAGTGGAATACTGGTAGATGGACGTTGGCCTTATTGATCACCTTACATGATATGTCTGGTTCTTACCTCTTGATGTACTTGTGGATGCATTGCAGCTCATCTTCAAGGATGGCTTCAACCAACCGAGCAATGTCTGCATCCAGAGTGTCCTCGACCAGAGAGGTGCACACCTGCTCCGTGCATTTAGCCACACGGTCAGCCTTTTCATTCACTGCCTCTCTGAGAACAAAAAGAGGGTCAATCTTAAATAAGGAAAACCCATCTCTATAAAGAAAAGTGGGAACGGGCGTTATTGTCCCGTAGGTTTCCACATGCAAGGCATTTGCATTGGTCAGTAACGGTGCCTAAGCACAGGACGAGAAATGTGTGTTTTTTTTAAAGGATAACAAATAAAACTATAGTGAAAATTATTTTTAAAACGAATTTAATAGATAGAAATAAATGTTTACATGAAATATAAATATATAAAAAAGTAAGTCCAATATGAGAATGGCAAATAACATATGTGCAGTATAGCTATAGATTAAAATAGTGTCCCACTGGAAGACATTAAACTTCATGACAATACTCTTTAACTGTTGCATCTTATAATGGATTTAAGTAACCCTGTAAAGCACGTCACTTTGCATCAGACCCCATTAGGACATGTGCTTGACACGGGGGTCCTGGGGAGGGGTTTAAAAAAACAGTGTTGTAAGGGAGCTGTTTGTATGTGCTTCACGTGGTATGTATGTGCTTTGTAATATGTTGTTCTGCATTTCTGCCTAAATAAATAAAAAGGATACGAGTTTGAAAGCTTACTTGATCTCAGAGGTGGCCGTCTCCTTGATGGTCTCATCTAGAACTTCATAGATGAGCTCTGAGCAGAGAGAGAAGCTGAAGTCGACCAGGAAGGCCTCGTGCTCCTTCTTCCTCCTGACACACACACACACACACACACAAAGGAAATGGGGTGAGCTGTTGCCGCTTGAGATGAGTAACATTCAAAACAAACTAAACAATTCTCTCACAGCTTTATCTTCACACCTAAATTGTAACTGAACATAAAATGACATTTACAGATTGACTTTATAGTAGGGCTGCTCGATTATGGCAAAAATCATAATCTCGATTATTTGGGTCAATAATTGATATCACGATTATTAAAAACGATTATCCATTTACTTTGAAAACATCCATTTATTGAAAAAAAAAAATGGAACAGTATGTTTTTAACAGTTGATTACCCTGAACTTTAAGTATAACTCAACTGAAAAACCAATTAAATTATTTATTTTTTTAAATAAAATAAAATAAAATAAATAATCGTTTTATTTCCATGTTGTTTTCATAATCGCTGCAAGCCAAAATCGTAATTGCGATTAAAATACGATTAATTGAGCAGCCCTACTTTATAGTTATCGCAATTGATAAATACTGTCACCGTGTGTTACAGGCGTTTCAAATGAACTTTGATTGTGTGTATGACAAAGGCATGCCTTTGGCAGGATACAGTGATTATGAAATCTGCTTTTCTTTGCACCTTTGATAAGAAAATACATTTTATTAAATACGATATAAGCAGCAGGTCTTTATCAGGCTGCAGTGAAGCCTCCGCAGACAGACCTGGCTTCGTCCAGCTTCCGTTTCTCCTCGGTCACACGCTGCTGCTCCAGCCTGATCTCTGTGGAGGAGACGTCCTGCAGCATCTGTCCCAACACCTCGCCCAGCAGAGACTCCACCTGCACACCGCTCTCCCTGCAGGGCCCAGGCAAAAGGACAGTTAAACAACTTGGAACATTCTTCAGACCCCCACTGCCTTTAAACACTAAAGTAAATCAATGATTAAAGTGAAGAAGTGAAATGAATAGCAGCAGTATATTTAAATGTAGCACAAGATAAGCTGGTAAAGAAAAGCTGGATGTATAAAATCATTACACAAGAGCTGTCGTGGCGTAGCTGGCTCCGGCCTCGGCCACCTCCATCACTGCTGCTCCAACCACCTCCTCCACCACGCTGTCCAGTTCAGCCACGATCTCCTGCAGGACGGGACACAGCAGGGGTTACTGTCAGGGACACACTCACACTCGCAGCCAGGTCACTGTTGCTCTAAGGACTTACAATGAATAGAGGCTGAGGCCTTTGATGTTCTGGTTTATTGTTGGTCTATATTTTAATAACACAAGTCATGTTTTTGTCTCAAATCATCTTTATCTTCTTCCAGGATGCCATCTTCAGATTCTTTGTTTCCCTAATTAGAACTCTCACTTCAATCATCCAAGTACTTTTATAAAATATTCATTTTCTAAAATCAGATTACGGCTGCACAATGTATCGTCTCTTTTATTGCAAAAGACTGCAAAATTGAGACTTTTTTTTTTGTTGAGTTGGTTATTTTTTGTTTATTGGTGCCCGATCAACACACGAACATATTCATTCTCCAATGATATGAAACAAAGAAGAGCAGCTTCCCATTTGAGAAGCTTTTGCATTCCCTTTAAAGAACTCCTGACTTATTGATTACCAAAGTATTTGACTATACACTTTCTATTAATTGACTAATTGATTCCCACTTGTGATCATTCTAATCCTAAATCACGAGTATTTCCTTATCGCCAAATGCAAAGAATTAATCAAGGAACCATTCTTGATTAAAGGAAACCCACCATTTTCGTTTTTTTTCCTCTTAAATATCTGAAAATATTCATTTTTTCTCTCCTAGATTTAAAGCTTTAATGTAACCCCTACCGCGGCTCTGTGATTTGTTTTTAAATCCATTTTAAACCTTTAATAGACCTTATATGGTGTCATACTGTAACTGTATTGCTCATGGGCTGGAGAAGTGAATTCCAAATACATTGCAGGCAATCCATTAAGGAATGAAGTCGTCCACTAGAGGGAGCTCCGATGTGTTCTGAGATGAAGAGCGTAGAGATCTTGCTCACCTCGTTGCTGTAGACGGGCTGCGGTTTGGGTGGAGGTGACGGGGGTTTGACAGGCGGGGGCTGGGCTATGGGCTGGAACATCTGGGCGTCTGCAGCGGGGGCTGGGCTGTGATACTCTGGCACCACCTCAGGAGGACCCGCTGGAGGGAGCCCAAACATGGCGGCCACATCCGGAACCACCTGCGCGACAACCTCTACGCTGGGGGGGGCCTTCGCCTCCACCTTGGCTGCAACAGCTGAGACAATACAGAAACATGTCAGCTGGTCTGAAACACACCGACTGTCTGCGCTGCTGGAGCTGGACTGAAGCAGACTTCACAATCATCACCAATACAGACTGCTGTATGGGATCTACTGTAACATTGCATATACATATAAATGCTGCTGAGCAATCTACACTTTAACTCAGTCATTTTTAAGTGTTTAATTATTTTCAAAATATGTTCAAGTAGATCTACAAACAATCATATAATGGAACAGATAAGTAACTTCAAGACCTGGAAATAATACAAATAAATGTCCAACTCTGCAACGACATTGACATTAAGGTTAGTTGAAAAGGAAACACTGCCTCTGTTCTTGTCCTAAGCAAAAGCAAGTCCTGCAAAGGAAGGAATACAAACTGTTAGTGAGTGTTTCGATCAGTAGACAGGAGGGCATACCTTTGAACAGGCTCTGTGTGGGCTCAGCCAGAGGGCCCTCCCCTCTGTACTTGTTCTGGGGGTCGAAGCTGCAGGCGGGGGTGTGCTGGGGGGGGTTAGGGAGGGAGCCTCCGTTCACCACCTCTCCGATCAGCACACTTCTCTTTGCGAGGATGACCGCCGACTTCTTCTGGGACAGAGGCAGCTCCGGCTCCTGAAAGGCTATCCGACTCAGCTCTACCATCCTGTGAACACACCCAATGAAGATATGAAGAACGGTGTCTTGAATCTCAGGCGCTGTCCAGTCAAAGACTTGAAATAACACAAAGTCACTCAAACCCAGAGCCTCGGTAGAAACTCACCCCTCGTTGACGTTGAGGCCGTACTGCTGGATGAAGTCCGTTCCCTCGTCAGTGGTGCGGAACATCAACATCCGAACTAAATCCTCCACTGGAAACGCGGTGGATCGTGGACCCACAGTGTGAGCCGTGTTCATGATCTTCAAGGCCATAGCTCGGACCTGTACGCACACACGTTTGTAAAGATATTACTAATGAACAACTCCCACTTCTATCTGGACAGATATTATTAGCATCTACTTTACCATTACAAAGGCTGTGTGTGGTTAGACCAAGCATAACATAGCATGTGTATTAATGCAGTCCTATGTTTAACAAACCCCTATGTAACCTTTCTGTAATAAGACACATCTTCATTATATTACGTCATAGCGGCAACAGTAGGCTGCAGAGCAGAATAGGAAAGGTAAGAGTTCACACAAGGATAATAAGAATAGCAAAATGTTACTTAAGGATGTCCTGTCAAATGAAAGTGTTTGCATATAAAGACTTGGATAATAATGAATATGTTAAAATGATAGGCATGTCAGTTTGGTAGTTGAAGTCCAAATGAGGTGCGTTATGGTGGAAGTACATTCAGTGCCGGATGATCAGAGTTTTCGATTGTGCTGCCTCAAGGACTGTTCGAGGTACTTTCTCTAACTCCATTCATCCCTATATGTTTGTGTATCCCTTGTTATGGTTTCATTCGTGAAAACAGGACAAAGACTATTCCCTGGATTGTCTGCATTCATTTCAACGTTCTCTCAGCTGAAGTCACGACAGCAGGAGGAGTTCCTGACCTGATTGAAGTATCTGTGCAGGAGGCAGCTGGCCAGGTACGAGGCTCCCTTCACCAGCTTGAAGAAGCGCACAAAGTTGTTGCTGTTGACGGCAGTGAAAACCTGCACGGCAAACTTCACCTCGGGGGAGTTACGCACCTCGTCACGGAACTGCTGGACTTCACTGTGTGGACAGGAAGTGTGAGGAAGGGTGAGAGAAAAAGCATCAGATATAAACAAAGTCAAGTAACCATGGATATATGAAGAGGACTGGATACAGCATTGAGGCGGGGCCCCGTTCCTTTCGTTCTCCAATGATATGAAACAAAGAAGAGCAGCTTTTGCATTCCCTTTAAAGAACTCCCGACTCAAATGATTCATTGATTACCAAAGTATTTGACTATACACTTTCTATTAATTGACTAATTGATTCCCACTTGTGATCATTCTAATCCTAAATCACGAGTATTTCCTTATCGCCAAATCCAAAGAATTAATCAAGGAACCATTCTTGAGTAAAGGGAACCCACCATTTTTGTTTTTTCCCTCTTAAATATCTGAAAATATTCTTTTTTTTCCTCTCCTAGATTTAAAGCTTTAATGTAACGCCTACCGCAGCTCTGTGATTTGTTTTAAAAGAATGGAGGAAAAATAACGTTGGATCTGGCTTTAAACACACTTTAAGGACGATAACATTGTTTGTAAAAAACCTTAAAAGAAATGTACACTGATTTAAAGACGTCTCTTTCCCAAAATAAGTCAATGGGAAATAGCTGTTTTGGGCTCATTGACATCACGGACGGACACGGAAGTTGAAGTACAACTGTTTGGCCACTACGGAAAGTGTGCTTCTATTCCCAGCTGACTTCTTGGAAGATTGGAAACAACATCTAAAGATGTCATTTCAACGTCCTGATTTCTGGAGAAAGGCAGAAACACAAACGGGGGCTTTGCAAATAAATCAAGTGACATTTCACCGCCATCAGTGACGGTTTGTGTGTCAGTGTTTTGCTGGACTGACCGTAGGATGTCCCCGTCGTTGAGCTTCACCAACACACTGTACAGACGGAACTCGGCCTCCAGGGGGCAGTAGATGTTGCGTGTGTTCAGGTCCTGGTACATCTCTTTGAGACTCTGCAGGCACTTTGTCATGTTCTCGTTGTTGATTTTGGCATCAAAAGTAGACATGTGCTCCTCACAGAGGTGGTGGGCACAGTGCACGTGGAAGCGTGTGCACTTCTCAATCAGAGACACCGTGTGAGGGCAGCACAGGTGCTGCTGGATGATGTCCTGTGGGGGGGAGGAATCACATCAGGCTCCAAAACATGTTCTCCTCTCTGCAAAGATACCACTGGAGCCAGAAAGTGTGTTTGCTGCCTTGACTACTCAATATCTGTTCTGTGTGTGCACCAATCAGATATTCAGAAATGCATCTTGAGCTATTCAAACATAGAATTTAAGATTATACTGCAGGAGTATTGCAAAACGTTTGTGAACAAGTGTTTGGACAGGTTCCTGTTGTTAAAATGCAGCCCTTATTTAGTCTTTTTTGTTTGCTTCTTCATTCCGTAAACATACAATAATAAATGTTCACACACAATGCAACGCAATTATTCTCCTGCGTCACAGTGTCTCTCTCGTGTTTAGTCCCTCGGGGCTTTTTCAGAAAGCCTATATCTGCTCTACAATACAAACGCATGAAATTGAATTACTTGAAGACAACCGTCATGTCTGTGAGACGGAACCCTCTTACCTTCCTGATGCCGCGCGTCCTGTTCCAGAGGAAGTCGTACCAGTCCCGGTAGTTGTCGTGGCCCTGGTCCATGATCAGAGACACCAGGTAGTCCATGGTCATGCTGAGCACAGGCAGGGGCCGCAGCTCGTGGGGGAGGGGCTCCTCCTGGTCCGCTGACGACCGGCTGTACTCCTTGATAGCTGCCGAGTGATCCACCTGGTGGCAGATTCATTATTTCTCTAAAGTGATCCCACTTGTAGAAACACCATTTGATATACATTACAATAAGACTTTCTCTCTTCATGTACTGGTAACAAACATTGTTTTCCTTATCGTGTTCCTTAAATCCGTAAACAATTTAGTTTAAGTAAAATTGTTATTATATTTTTACTTTTGAATGAATAGAAATAGAAAAAAGGGTCCGTTCGGGGCCCCCAAACTTAAGAACATATTGAAATATTGTTGTTTGAATTTTTTAACTATTTCAATATTTGTATATATATTATATTTTCTTATTACTGCTTTATTTAAGTCCTGCTTTAACCCATTCCTAGATTGAAGGGGGGGGGGTATACTGTAGCATGTGTTGCAAACCTACAGATTCATTTTGAAATTGTCTAGATTAGAAGAACTGATATTTGTAGCTTTACCATCTCAGTTTCTGGGAAGACCTCGAAGACGCTCAGCTGTTTCCGTGTTTCCCTCATGTACCTCTCCTTCTCCGGACACATGTCGGGACACGTCCCCACAAACACCTTGGAGAGGACCAGGTCCGTCCTCCGGGGCCGACCTGCGAGGACACATTGAGCACACAGTTAGAATGCCTAGTCGGTTTTGGAAGTCACGTTAAAGACTGCGATAGATTGCCGAGTGGCGGCTTCACCTTGGCGCAGGATCTTGTCCCGCTGCTCCAGCAGGCGGAACTTGTCCTCAGCGGTGGGAGCCGGCTGTCCCATGAGGTGGAGGAGGGAGGAGGGGACGGGGCGCTCAGACCCCGGGGCCTCTGAGCTGCTCTCTTTCTGCGGCTCAGTGTCAAACTGCAGAGCTTTGGGTAATGACGACTTCTTCACAGGCGAACTGACGGAGGAAGAGACACCGGGCGGTCAGTCGCAGCATCACAGAAACATTCTTTCCAACGATACTCGCTTGTGTCCTATGCTCCACACTGGTTAGCATTAACTCAAGTTCAAACCAAACAGTGCAATGATGACTAGGGCTCTACTGGATGTTGTCGTTTTGTTTATTGTAGCTTTTATCGAGGTTTTCAAAAAAAATAAAGATTTGGATATTTGGTGTCATATTTGATATCGTCGTCATCACCTTATAATAAATCCTAAAAACACAACAGATTGAGTGAAATGAGTGTGTGAGCCATCAGTTTTTAGCACACAGGGAATAGTGAATATGTTGTTTGTGAAAAAGTAAGGGCCAACTAAATATTCTATCAGATAAAAACACATTGTGAAATCTCTTTCTTCAACACGTTTTGATGTTTGGACTTACAAACTCTAGTGTTAACTTTATCTTAAAAGTATTTTTGCGCTAGCCCAATGAATACAAATGCATTGAAAATACTCAAATGTTGGTATTAGGGTTGCCAGAAACTGACCATGATCAAAATCGATTATTCGGCAGCCCTGGCGAATAATAATCGATTATTCGACCGAATAATCGCTGGCATCCCTAGTTGGTATAGAATGTTTGTTCTGAACAGTCCTGGTAAGACCAACACTGTGAAGCCGGTGTGAGTGTATCAGTGTACCTGCGGCTGAAGGACTTGAGGCTGCTGAGTGCAGGACCTCTGTGAGCACCCTTCCTGAGGGGGAAGGAAACATCTTTGGACTCCATGTCCTCCTGACTCCCCCCCTCTGCCTCCCCCCCCTCTGCCGTAGCTCTGCTCCCTTTGTCCCCTGGACCTGAGGCCAGAAAACAACATGAGAAATCCTGCATTTTATAAGAGCTTTGAAACAGACATTTAAAAACAATTAAAGGTCTTATTTTAAGACAAATGAATTCAATGCCTTTTAAGGATATGCAGGACACGTGTCAAAGAAAAGAAGAAGATACCTGCTCAAAAGTCTTTACATAAGTTCTTAAATTCCCTTTTGCTTGTAGGTCCACCGATAGACTGTCATATCTACACAGCGGAACTTGGCATGCTAGGTGCTAGCAAGTATTTCCATATGAAGGATATGCCAACTGGAGAACAGTGAACGTACTCTGCTTCTTTCTCTGCCACAAGAGGAGGAGTTCATGTCTGTGCAGGAGTTTGCCTTTCTTCTTTGCCTTTGCTGCCGATGCCTGAAAGATAGTGAACAGTGACGGCAGGACAAACATTTGTGATTTTAATGATTCAAACAATAATAAATAAATGTGTTTAACATGATCTAGTAATTAGAAAAATAAGATCGGAGGCATGAATTGGAGACTGCAGTCACCCAGGAAGTGGAGGTCGGTCAGAAGGTCAATGTTTACAAAAAAAGAGCAGATTAGACACTCAAAAATAGAGACCAAAAAATAACCAGTACCATGTTCAATTACTCGCGTTTATTTGACACAAATGTCGTCAAAATGGGTTCAGATATACTGTTCTGAAACTCTGTTTGTTTACAAGCAGATCTTGAAAGCTCTATTGAGGAGGAAGTGTGGAGGCCAATGATGTATCATTGTTTCTTTATCTATGAAGTCCGCTACCAGGCGGCAGCCTTTTTAGACTACATGTTCACATTTGAAGGCTACTGGATAGTAACGATAGTTGGTAAATGTATTATATTTATTTAGAAAAACCCAAATATCAGAGTTTCCAACCAGCATATATTTTTGTGAAAGGAGTCTCAAGTCCCAACATGCAAATGTAACCTGATCAAACTCAATTTACAATCCGTAGATGAATACCAAAGGAAGGTTTTCAAATAACCGAAACTGATGTCATCTGTTGAGTTCAAAGTAAAGAAAGTTCATATTTGTTCATGCATTTGGCTAATTTGATTTAATAACTTAAATGTCGTAGTAACATAGAGCCAACTCACGTGATCATCGAAGTGAACGATGGCCAGATTCTTGCCGGGTCGGCAGTAAACCTTTCGGACTTTCCCGAAACGACCAAAGTGCTTCTCGATCACTTCCTTCTTGTTGAGGGCAGGAGGAACGTTCCTGCACTGCAGGACGGTGCAGTCGGTGGGGGACATGCCCCCCAGGCTCTCCGCGCTATCCCTGCGGGAGCCGCGTCTCACAGGGGTGGTGACCCCGCCGGGGTCCGAGTCTGGGGCTTTGGGTGAGTCTAGAGAGGGTTGATGGGTAAAAGGCAGACGACAAGATGAGTATATTCTGAAGAAGAAATCACTCAAATTCATTTAGTTAGTCTGCAGGATGTCTATCGGTGTCCCTGTGCTTCATGAAAACCAAACACTATTGTGACTGTCATAACATCGGTAGAAGGAAACAAAATGGATCTATGCAAATGTAATATTGGTACCCCTCAAAACTCCTCATCAAAAATGTAAAACATTTAAAAAAAGGGCCCTAATATGTTCATTTTGCGGTTCATGTTTTGTTTCTCTGTGACATGTCTCCATGCTTCAATGTTCAAAAAGCTCTTTATTGTTCTCATACTGCCTGTGCACCTCTTTTCACCCTCTGTCTGAAACCAGAGCCCAGTCTGCACTGATTGGTTAGCTGGCCAGCTCTGTTGTGATTGTCCAACCGCTTAGAGATGTCCTGCCCCTTAGCACTTATCATGTGTTAGAGCACTAGCCAACAGAGATGCGAGTGTAACATAGTGATGTCACTGTTTGTAATATATTTTTCAACAATAATGTAAATAATGTTTCAATAATTAGCATTCTTAGAATTCATAGAATCATATCTCAACTACAAAAATAATAGTAATCAGTAATTGTTTTCAGATCAGAATGCAGGTAATGCAGTAGTTATGATGTGTCCCTCTTACCTGACTTCTCAGCTGTCTCCAGCTCATCTCTGGCTGGTGCTTGCACTGCACCGGGGGGTGTAGCAGCACGTTCAGCCAGAGCTGGGACGCTCTCTGTCTCCTTTGTGGCCTCTCGCATCACAGGGTGGGTAGTATCTTTACGAAGACAGTTTAGTGCCCTCCCAAACAAGCCAGCCGGTGGGCCGCGGGACCTCATGAGGGGCCTCTTTGAAGGCTGCCTCGGTGAATCTCTTCCATGGACATCCTCCTCCTCCTCCTCCCCCTCCTCTCCTGTTGCAGGCTTCTCGGGACCGGTGCTGGGGGCCGTTAGATCTTCCTTTCGTTTGGTGCCTTTGCCGAGTCGTGCAAACACATTTGTTTCTCCTAAACTGCTCCCCTTTTCCTCTGCCTCGGCTCTGGTGTCACTATAAGCGGGGGGCTGACCAAAATTGGTTCCTCCAAAAAGTGGTGCGGCCTGGGGAAGGAGGGATGTGGCTGAAAAGCTGAAAGTGGATGGGGTGGTGGGCTCGGTGGTAGACGCCTGAGTGCTAGAGCTGGAGGGCGCGGCTGGCTGGGAGAAGGTGAACTTCAGCGGGTTGGAAGGAGCGTTGCTAGTGTCCGTTGTTAGGGGATTGTTTTGAGTAGTGATGGAGGGGGCTGCAGCCGGCTGTGAGAAGCTAAAGCCCGGCGGCCCAGGCTGGGCTCCAGTCGTCGTAGAGAAGACAGAGGCGGGGGTGCTGCTGCCCATGGAGCTGGAGGTTGTCTGGGACACAGTGCTGCCAAAAGGTGAGCTGGTCATAGCAGTAGTTTGGGGGTTAGCAGGCTCGGGGCTGGCACTGAAGATGGGTTTGAAAAGTGCCTCATTGGCTGGCTTGAACGTGGATTTGGACGATCCAAAGCCTCGGCTCTGGGTCACACTCGGAGTCGTGCCGAATCCACTGGTGGTGACAGTTGTGGATGAAGGTTGTCCAAACACAGACTGTCCAAAACCCGGGGGCTGAGGTTGTCCTATGGTAGTGGTGGAGCCAGACATCGGGGAGTTTCCAAACGCAGAGGGCAGTTGGCTAAATCCTGGAGCCTGCCCAAAAGCAGATGCCTGTCCAAAAGAAGACGTCTGTCCGAAGACTGAATTAGGGTTCTGTGCAGCAGTCTGTCCAAATGCTGAACTCTGGTTCTGTGTGGCGGTCTGTCCAAAAGGTGAACTCTGGGTTTGTGTCACGGTCTGTCCAAAAGGTGAACTCTGGTTCTGTGTGGCGGTCTGTCCAAAAGGTGAACTCTGGTTCTGTGTGGCGGTCTGTCCAAAAGCTGAACTCTGGTTCTGTGCAGCAGTCTGTCCAAAAGGTGAACTCTGGTTCTGTGCGGCAGTCTGTCCAAAAGGTGAACTCTGGTTCTGTGCGGCAGTCTGTCCAAAAGGTGAACTCTGGTTCTGTGCGGCAGTCTGTCCAAAAGGTGAACTCTGGTTCTGTGCGGCAGTCTGTCCAAAAGCTGGTGCACTGCCACTACCAAAGCCTGAGCTGCTCATTCCTAACGCTTGCTGTCCGAATGCTAGAGCCTGGCTGATTGTTGGCTGCGAGGGAGGCTGTGTTGATGTCTGTCCAAAGGCAGGGGTCTGTCCAAAGATGGCATTTCCTTGAGACGGGGTCTGATTTAAGGCAGAAGGTTGTCCAAACGCTGTTGGTTGGAAAAAGCCCATAGGTTGGGGCTGATTGCTAGAACTTTGCTGTCCAAATGATGGGAACAAGCCAGCCTTCATTGTGTTACTTGGGGCCTGGAAAGCTCCACCTTGTGGACTTCCAAACGGATTGGATGGATTCATGGCGCAAGTATTAGCGGATGTTTACTATCCTTGGCTAATTGTTCAACGCTATGTTTCTCATACAGGCTTTCGACCTATAACACCATCCTCGTCTGTCAAGCTCTTCCGTGTAACAACCTGACGCATACAAGTCAAAAGAACACTTTCAAGGCAGGAACCGATAACAACACATGACACAGTCGCTAGCATAAGCTAACCCTCCAAACATTGTTTAACTTAGCTTAGCTTGTTCCGTCGCCATTAATGTTTTAATATCGACTCAACAACACAACCCTTAGGATATAATGCAAAAGTAGGCACATTTCAAAAGAAACAAAACTCACCGCTCAGAGTTTTTGTTTGCTATATTGACTTTTGGTTCAGTTCGGTTCAAACCTAAACTCACGTTGCCACATCCGGTTTCGGTCCGACACATATTTAGGTCCCCCGGAAAACATTGAGACCGTTTTACTGCTCTAACCGGTTGTGAACGGTCAAGGGAACACTTTCATTAACGAAATAACTGTTTTAATGTATTGACAGTATTGCCTTATTCCATAGTCCAGAAGAAGGTTATATAATATTTCTGGGGACCTATTTGTTGCTATCGTTACTCACGGGACGTGTCACCTTGCTCTCTGTTGACCGGAATGGCTGAACATTGCTCGTGGCTAACGCAAAGCTGACCAACCGTTCTCATAAGCCCACCGTATTATAATTATTGTAACTGTCCGTCGGCGGAAGCGAGTTGGTTTTTGCGTTGACACATGTGTCAGGAATTTCTAAATAATATTTTTTTCTTTAGATCTTTTTACGCCGAATTCTAAAATGGGAGTAATACTGCGGAACCTCCAAAAGCAGGTCCCCCTCCGCCGAGCCCGGCTGCGGAAGGATGTGGAGACACTGCGGCACATCCTGGGCATCCAGAAGTTTGACTTGGGCATCGTCTGCGTGGATAACCACAGGATCCAGCAAATTAATAACATATACAGAAAGAAAAATGTGCCAACAGATGTCCTCTCATTTCCATTCTACGAGGTAAATACAACTACATGTTAATAGATAGATAGATACACATTTATAAATGTGCTTCTACAGGATATTCCACTACCATCTCCTCTTTTTTTTAAATATATTTTCGTATATATAGATAACAAATGGTCTATGTCCTGAATTATTCCAACTATTAACGTTTTATTTTATTTATCATTGAATTCTCTTTAGTTTGTTCTTATTTTCTGTAAATATGAGATGTCTTAGATAAGGATAAGGGCAATACAAAACAAAACAACTGACTTATCAGAACAAACAGAAACCAAATGCATGTGTGCACCTATACCTGTATGTATTTGTACTGTGTGTGTATTCAAATATGCAGAGGTGGAATAAGTAGTCAGATCTTGTACTTGAGTAAAAGTACCAGTCTGTAGGAATACTCTGTTACAAGTAAAAGTCCAGCAATCAAAATGTTACTCAAGTAAAAGTACAAGGAGGTACAAGTTTTAATATCAAAACATACTTAAAGTACCAAAAGTAAAAGTACTCATTATGCAGATTGGTACATTTCAGAATAATATGATTTGATTATAATTATTGATGCATTAAAGCTGGTAAAGGGGCACTTAATCACAGTACTTGAGTAAATGTACTTGGTTACTTTACAGAGTGGAAAATAACACCCATTAGGCCGATCAATAAAGGTTCATCTTAATATGAATCATCTTCCGTAGTCTTGTGTTTTACCTTTATTATTACTTTGTTTGTTTTAGTTTGTCTAGTTAAATATGAAATTGTAACAAAACTATTTACTTTGTTAACTAATTTCAGTGTCTAATTTATTCTATTTACACATCTTAATAGTCTCTCTTCTGTCAAATGTCTTGCCAATAAAGCCTATTCCGTTGAATTGAGAAACGCTGCTAAGCTTCATTTGTTTTCTTATATAAGATAAGATCATTCCTCTGCTGGTTTCTTGTGGACTTCTTGACACAATCCCAATTGAAATGTGACTTTGACCCGTGTTTAGGACCTGAGGCCTGGTAAGATGCCCCTCCCCCTTCACAGGGACGAGCAGAACCTCGGGGACATTTTCCTGGGGGTGGAGTATGTGATGAAGCAGTGTCAGGAGGAATCTCTGGATCTGCATGGGACCCTCACTGTGAGTAGTTCTCTGTACGCCGGCCAGATCAAATTCAGTTAGGGCAAGTTTTTAGAAATGCACACTGACTTCACAACCCTGCTTGCAGTGACTTTGTCTCACATTGCTCCTCTTTTGGTCGTGTTTCAGGCTGTCACGGCACATGGGATCTGTCACCTGTTAGGCTACAGACACGAGACAGAAGAAGAATGGACAGAGGTGAGTGTGGGGATCACATGGGGAAAGGATTCTGATGTGAAAAACACATTTAAAGAGTCACTTTATCAAAATACTCCTGAGTTGTGTAGGAAAGTTTATGTTTTTACATCCAAATAATTGTCCTATATTTCTGCCTCCACTAACAATACAATTGAGGCGAGTCGTATGTCTTTTTTACTCGCCTCTGGGATTTTTTTAATCTAAGATATTTGTTCAAAATGTCTTTCCATAGCACTCTCCTCATTACTCTTGATAATCTAAAGAATGGGACATTTTCTTTGGTAATACAAGTAGCTCCAGAAAGGGTTTGGTTGTATTATTCAATTTCTTAAGCTGAGAATTTTTTTTGTTGAAACCTTAAAGATAGGCATTTCAAAACAAACAATAAAGATACACCTCTGATATACTGCACACAGTATTTTTCATATTTTTATTGTACATGATTTTTGTATATTTTAATTCAAAATATTTTTTTTATACAAAGAAAAAGGTTTTGTTAATCTTTTTGTACTTAATTCCTCTTACTGTGTTTGTGCACAATAGTACACCACAGCCAATTCCTTGTGCAAACCTACTCAATAAACCTGATTAGCAAGAGATCGGAGTGAACTGACTGACCCTTTACACGTAAAAGGGCACAAACAAGATACGATACACATGTGTCCACTATCCATCTCTAAAATGCATTTGGTTTAATCCGATAAATCCGAACACATTTAGTATGTTGGAACCCATTTGTCTGTGCTGGCTCGCACAAATCTGTAAGAACGTTTAGAATAAGTTAAGCTGTTGTTGAATATTGAGTTTTCTTATCTAGTCTTTGGGCACTTTGGAAATACTTTTCTTCTATGAATGTAATGATATTAAAGGAAAACACAGTAAGAAAATGGCTGAAAGGATTCATGTGCACTATATGAATTAGTAAATGATAACAAAGTGAATCTGAAGGTTGTTTGCATGGCAGCATCGGGGCTAATAGGTTTTGAAATGTTTCCAGATGCTGCAGAGGGAGAACTACATCCTCAGTGAGTACAACAGGCTGACAGGGAGGAGCCTGGAGCCTCTGATGAAGAGGTGCAGTCAGGACAGGTGACAGCACTCTGGTGCTTCATTTTGTTTCCACTACCCTGCACCCAAGGACTTGAACCGCCTGGCAGTACACATAGTGGCATGATGGTGGATGTCCTTTTCCAACACTGGATTTGAGTGTTATTAAAGTGTTTTCAACATCAAATGAAAAAGCCTTTGCACTTTCACCAGAATCTTTTATTAAAATCTGCTTTAGGAAGAGTCAGTTGTGTATGAAGGGTAGAAAAACTGTTCCTCTTTACTTCACAAATACATCATACCCTCTTCTTCACACTGCATCTGGGACAAATGTAAAAACAATGCAGATGAAAAAATGGGAACAAGTCACTTTTGCCTGCGGTGGTAAACGTCAATACTGTCCTAATAAATCCCACTAATATGGCAGGTATCAATATCTGGTTATAACCCATGTTTTATAAAGCTGTTAAATAGATTTTCTTCTGTTGGGAGGAACTCTGCAGACACCATGTTTTAACGTTACACATTAGCCATGGTGAACTCAATGTGATTTGACTTTTTACAGTGGTCACAAAAACAGCTGTACAACCAGTGTCTAGTATTGGAATAATAAAATACTTCCTTTAAATCTTTCTATAAGCAAGCACGCCTCATAGGAGCTGTATGAACAGCTCTGTAGCCTGGCCTTAAAGATGATGCGCTTAACCGCATTAGGCTAAAGCTAGCTTCCCTGGTGGTCTAGTATTTATGACTTCTACTTGCCGTGGCGTATCTTCACAGGTTCATTCAAAGGGAATCAACCCGATGTTGCAATAAATAGAAAATCTGTTGGCTTTTTATAAAGGAGATATCTGACTTACACATTGGTGACAGACATTTTAAAAAGCGACACGGTTGTGCGTCTTTCAAAGTAAAGCTAGTATACATATATATATATAAAAGTTTTCTTGGGAGGCACAAAGTCAAAATCCCCAAAAGCGACAAGTGTGTTGTGAGAAAAGCTCAGTTAAAACAGACTTTGTTATTGAGACTAACACATGAGTTGGTAGGTCACGCAAAGCAACAGTGAGAACTCCACACACTCGGACAGAAAGCGGATTTCAATTGGCCAGTTTGTGCCAGAACATAAATATTGCACCAAATGTACCCGCTAAATACAACACCCCCTCTAACTCTATAATAGCTTATACTCCAACATAGAATATATCTTTATTTAGTTTATATGGGAAAGAAAGGGTCTGCAAAACATACAAGTCAAGAAGCACCAGTAGCATCTGATGTGTGAAAGTAGAGAGAAAGAACGGCATTGTCGAGAAACAAATAAAAAAACATTTACAAAACCTTTGTTTGATAAACATAGCAAACAAAGATTCTGGCCCCAAAAACATGGAGGCAACATTTGATCCACTGAACATTTGTAACTGCATTTCTGGTGTGTTAAAATTGTCTTTAGCACCCGTGTTGGCACGTACAGGTGCTATTTTAACAGAGCATTCAGTGATCTGTAGAGGGAAAGGAGTGCCTGAAGACCGCCACCAAAGGACAGCAATCAGTCGTTTTCCAGGTTGTTCAGAGGAGAGCTCCTGTTAGGGTGCAGCGGTGTGTGTGTGTAGCGCTCAGAGGGGCTGCAGGACGTTCCTTCCTGCTTCTGAAGGGTTGCTGGCTCCAGGTCGGTCCATATCAGACAGCTGCTCAAACATGTCCCTGAAGACACGAGAGGAAGTATGTCAGAGCATGTTATGCCCTCTGACATCAAACACAAACATGCTAGTAATATAAAGCTTAGTCAAATATATGTCTATAGTAAGTTTCAAAAAAGTGAAAGTATATCATGTTGAAGAGTATAAAAATATGAAATATACAGTGGGGCAAAAAAGTATTTAGTCAGCCACCAATTGTGCAAGTTCCACTTAAAAAGATGAGGCCTGTAATTGTCATCCTAGGTACACTTCAACTATGAGAGACAGAATGGGGGGAAAGAATCCAGGAAATCACATTGTAGGATTTTTAATGAATTAATTGGTAAATTCCTCGGTAAAATAAGTATTTGGTCACCTCCAAACAAACAAGATTTCTGGCTCTCACAGACCTGTAACTTCTTCTTTAAGAGCCTCCTCTGTCCTCCACTTGTTAACTGTATTAATGGCACGTGTTTGAACTCGTTATCAGTATAAAAGACACCTGTCCACAACCTCAAACAGTCACACTCCAAACTCCACTATGGCCAAGACCAAAGAGCTGTCAAAGGACACCAGAAACAACATTGTAGACCTGCACCAGGCTGGGAAGACTGAATCTGCAATAGGTAAGCAGCTTGGTGTGAAGAAATCAACTGTGGGAGCAATTATTAGAAAATGGAAGACATACAAGACCACTGATAATCTCCCTCGATCTGAGGCTCCACGCAAGATCTCACCCCGTGGGGTCAAAATGATCACAAGACCGGTGAGCAAAAATCCCAGAACCACACGGTGGGACCGAGTCCATGACCTGCAGAGAGCTGGGACCAAAGTAACAAAGGCTACCATCAGTAACACACTACGCCGCCAGGGACTCAAATCCTGCAGTGCCAGACGTGTCCCCCTGCTTAAGCCAGTACATGTCCAGGCCCGTCTGAAGTCTGCTAGAGAGCATTTAGATGATCCAGAAGAGGATTGGGAGAATGTCATATGGTCAGATGAAACCAAAATAGAACTTTTTGGTAAAAACTCAACTAGACGTGTTTGGAGGAGAAAGAATGCTGAGTTGCATCCAAAGAACACCTACTGTGAAACATGGGGCTGGAAACATCATGCTTTGGGGCTGTTTTTCTGCAAAGGGACCAGGACGACTGATCCGTGTAAAGGAAAGAATGAATGGGGCCATGTATCGTGAGATTTTGAGTGACAACCTCCTTCCATCAGCAAGGGCATTGAAGATGAAACGTGGCTGGGTCTTTCAGCATGACAATGATCCCAAACACACCGCCCGGGCAACAAAGGAGTGGCTTCGTAAGAAGCATTTCAAGGTCTTGGAGTGGCCTAGCCAGTCTCCAGATCTCAACCCCATAGAAAATCTTTGGAGGGAGTTGAAAGTCCGTGTTGCCCAGCGACAGCCCCAAAACATCACTGCTCTAGAGGAGATCTGCATGGAGGAATGGGCCAAAATACCAGCAACAGTGAAAACCTTGTGAAGACTTGCAGAAAACGTTTGACCTCTGTCATTGCCAACAAAGGGTATATAACAAAGTATTGAGATGAACTTTTGTTATTGACCAAATACTTATTTTCCACCATAATTTGCAAATAAATTCTTTAAAAATCAGACAATGTGATTTTCTGGATTCTTTTTTTCTCATTCTGTCTCTCATAGTTGAGGTATACCAAGGATGAAAATTATAGGCCTCTCATCTTTTTAAGTGGGAGAACTTGCACAATTGGTGGCTGACTAAATACTTTTTTGCCCCACTGTATTTTCCAAAAACGTAAACAAGTACCGGTATGTCAAAAATGAAATGAGTCAGTTAAGTTCAAACAAAAAGGTTGAAAGTATGTCTATAGAAGTTAATAAAATGTCATTAAATCAGTTTAGTATAAAACATAGAACCGTATAAACAAAATCCAGAAAAAAACTAAAGGCACAGTATAGTATGTTAAAACATGTTCTCCTGACCAACCACATTCTGCTATACAGAGACAATGAATAACTACCTCATTCAACAACGCCTTCGAAACATCTGAACATCCCTTTAAACAAAACAAAAAGCGTCTTAATCCGGACCAAAGAGGGTGGTCATGATTGGTTTGGTTCACCCCGTCAAAGAGAGACCCTCACCCTACACAGTGGTTGTTTAACAGAGTCTTCTGGTTGTTCTAACTCACTTGTGCATGTAGAAGAAGATGTATCCACTGCGGTCGCGGTCCCTCTGGACTGCCGCTTCCTGTGTGCGCGACACGTCCAGGTCATTGAAGGTCAGCCACGACTGCTTCTTCATGTCGTACACGTCACTGATGTAATGGCCTAGGGAGGGAAATAAACCACTTAGTTTTGACTGCACCGGTATGAATCTTTATCACATATCCGCTCAGGCAATGAGACATGACATGCAAACCACTCATACAAAGAGGTTAATGCCGCGTTTCCACTGCAGCGCGGAGCTCGCTTTAAGCGTGCCGAGCCGTGCGGGGCCCGTTTTTGGTTGCGTTTCCACTTGGCCTAGTACCGGCTAGCGCAGGGGTGGCCAACCCGCGGCTCTTGAGCCGCATGCGGTTATTTGCCTAGTTTCATGCGGCTCTTCAGTTCATATCGAATGTTATGTGAGTTTGGGGGGGGGAGACACTGACTCCTGACTAGTGTTGCACGGTGTACCAATACTTGAAAGGTACCGCGATACCCTGCCGTTAAAAACGTTACGATTCCTCCGTTTCATTAGTATCGGTACTTTAAGAATGACGGGGGAAAGTACTCCGGTGAGAAAGCGCTGTTTTAATAAGAGTTTTTTGGCTATATCTCTGACAGCGAGGGCAAGCCTACGGACACACGAGGCCTGTCTGTGAGAAATGTATTAATTTTATTTAATACGAATTATTGTCATTTATTTAATTTATTGTTCTCATTGTTTAAAAGTTTGTGTCATGGTTATGGTTCTGGTGTGAAATAAAGCACAATAATTACATTTAAGACTGTTTCTCTTTTTTTAAGAAAAAGAATCGGAATCGCAATTCTTGACTTGGTATCGAAACCAAAATGTTGGTATCGTGACAACACTAGCTACTCCTGACAATTAAACCAGATATTTAGTAGGTCTGTTAAGTATTGAATGCTGATAATTCTGATTGCCGGTCAAAGTTGTTTGGGCTCGGATAAAATCGCTCCGTTATTTTCGTCCCGCGTTACTTTCATCCCGGCTCTCCCTACGTGTGTATGTGTCAGTATGAGAGGATGACAGCGCGTCTAATTTTGATGTGGCCCAAGAACCAATTACAATAATACCTGCAATGCAGTGAACCAATCACCTTTGAGGGGGGGAAAAACACTATCCAGTGTTTCCCCTACCATTGTCTTGGAGGGGCGCTGCGCCCCGCCAACGGAGTCCCGCCAACGGAGCCCCGCCAACGGAGCCCCACGCCCCCCCCCTGAAATTCAAGGTGTAGATAATATATATAACATTTTTTTTTTTTTAATATATATATATATATATATATATATATATATAGCACCAAATTGCAAATAATCTATAACTACTGTCACTTTTCACATTGAACATGTGCTCTTTTATTAAATAAACTAAACGCTTTCATCTTAAGTTGTGGGTTTAGTGTTTTTGACCCTAAGAAACACTGATCCATTATCAATAACAATAATCCACAGCTCCTCTCTCTGCTCCAGAGGATTTAAAAAATATATCCCAATGCCACAAAAATGCATCAGTGACGTGGTTGAAATCTTGTCTCCAGAAAACAAAAAACTGAAACAAGCGGTATCAGTGACTGTGTGTTTGATGTGGCTCTTAACCTCTGACTGGTTGGCCACCCTGGGCTAGCGGGTCCTAATTCACAGTTTTTCTGGCCCCATAAAATCGTGGTTCTAGGGCCAGGAACAACCAGGCTGAGTCGGGCTGAGTATGCTAAACTAGAGAGATAATCGCTGGCAAGATGAACATATTTGACCGTGATTTAATCGTAATACACGTTTCAAAATGATGCCGAAGTAACAACATACTGATACCGGTTAGTAAAAACCATGAATTAATGCTTTGACAAGTCTGCAGACAGACGGCAGGCGAACAACCTTTTAAAATGCGTGTTTTCTAAATGGAGCTTGGCTAAGCTAACGTTATATATGCTCCGACCGTCCACACTCACAACAACGGCCTACAGACATAAATAAACCA
Source organism: Pseudochaenichthys georgianus (assembly GCF_902827115.2). NCBI lineage: Eukaryota > Metazoa > Chordata > Actinopteri > Perciformes > Channichthyidae > Pseudochaenichthys > Pseudochaenichthys georgianus. The sequence continues at coordinate 6,722,955 of NC_047523.1, forward strand.
GCGACTGTATTCTCCATGACACAGGCAGTCTGTGGTTTGTACTTGTTTAACTTTTGTCTAGTTTCTGAACAGATATGAGGAGCTGTGAGCTCTGGGTGCTAAGAGCTAACGGCTGTGTTGTTTTTCTGGGGCTCTCATTGAAGATGACGTCAAGGCTCCGCCTACATTACGTTACTATAGTAACTGCCCCAGTTCCTAAACTGTAATGGAAGCGCAGCATTAAAGTGAGTCGGGCCTAATAAGGCCTAACCAAACCGAGCGAGGCCTGCAGTGGAAACGCGCCATAAGAGTGTCTTCTACACAACGTGGCACTGTGCTGCTCAGGTATCATGCGCTGACAGGAGTTCTGACATCCTGAAGGGTTCCGATTTGCTCTTTTTGCAAAATGGCATCATTCAATTAACTGCAGTAGGGTAAGTATGCATTAATACAGCTACATGGTGGACAGCAGCACACAGTGCTCACCGGAGGAGGAGCTGCTCCCGATGTGACTGACGACACTGATGAGTCGGAAAGAGTTGGCCAAGTCTCCGCTCTGTGGAATGAAACGTATCCAAGGTTACTATGAACCAAGGCAGTTCAGTGTATCCAGTATAAACGACATATCCTTTTTTTGTGAAGGAAGGTTTTATAGAATATATAAGTATTTGGAAGAAATGAATATGAGAAATTGATCTGGACTGTTCTACTTATTTCAAATCACAGAGCAGATGTTGAGTACCTCAGCGTTCCTCTTCAGGTTCTCAGTCTCAGCTTCAGTGTACTCCATGTCCAACACGTCCTCGTTGCCTGAATCCTCGTCTGAGCACAGTAACTCTGGCAGAGAGTTGTTGAACTCTGGTGTTGGGGAAGGAGGAGATGTTGATACTGGTCAGGCATTTCCACACCACTGAGTCAGATTCAACAGCGTTATTAGGTGCTCCGAGACCTTCACTGAGAACATGTGATACTGTGTTCCTTTGCTTTGCACAAATACGTGTAAAGCAGGGTATTTCTGCTTGAGTGAAATTGGGAAAAAGTCAGTCAAAGATGTCTTCCCCTCTTGCCTACCACTTCACCATCCAACAGATTCTGCTTCCTCACCACTCAAAGGTTGCATGCCTCCACCAACCAGTCAATGCTTGATATTATTGTCATAAACAGCATTTTGATTAATGAGTTATGGCCAAAAACAGGTTTTGTGCCGTCCCAGCTAACTTAACCACCAAATTCAAATCAGTTCATCCTTGATTCCAAGTGGACTTCTGACATCAAATTGAAGATATTAGCTACAAGCAGTCTTGAGGTATCATGGGAGGGATGGACATCGCAAAAACATGATGAATGGTATTCCTTCCATCAAAGACGCTCAACTCAAAACGATTGCATTTCAGTCATGTCACCGTCCAGCTACTCAACATGAGATCAATGATACCTTGCAGGCTGAGCTCGGTGGCCCTCTTCAGATCATCGTCCTCTCTCAACTCCTGGGCCTCCTGTGTGGGGGAAACGGAGACGATGACATTCAGTGAACAAAATGTACAAATAGCACTTTTTTACTCTGGTGTTTATTGTCTGCTTGCTCAAAAAGAACAGACTTCACTCTATTAGATAACGGTTATCATATAATGGCATTGTGGTGCTACAACATTCTTTAGACGTTCCAGGTGTGCTCTTACATGCTCCTGGAGGCTCTGGGCCAGCGCCTGCTGCAGCTCCTGCTCCTCCCTCTCCTGATCCTGATCCAGACTGTACTGCTGCACCCAGTCCAGCTCCCCCTGTTGCTGCCCCCCCTCTGGAGTCTGGTTCTCCTTGTTCTCGTCCATGGTCAGGTCCAGGGAGTCCAGCACATCTAGGTGAGATAAACACACACAGGTCAGTTCACTTAAAGGAAGAATTCACCCACACAGTGACCATTTGGTTTTCAATGACAAGCTTTGAAATCCTATTATAACCCTGTTATTAAACATGGACCCTGTATACTTCAGTTTTTCAATTCTCTATTTCCAGTGGAGGCATCTAACAAAGCAAATTATACAAATGATTATTTTAAAAAGGTTACATATTTATTTAATACTTCAGCATTACTTAAGTTATATCAACTCAATCTACCGAAGTGTAATCATTACAATGTCAGTTTGCTTAACCTGTTGAGCCCCGAGCCTGTTTTCCAGGCCTCAGGCTCGAAAATGACATTCCCAGAACAAATGACTATCTTCTTCTAAACGGGGAAAATTAATAATCTTTTTTCTCAAAGCAATGATAAACCTGTGAGTTGGATGTAGAAAAGTCAGAATCAATATAGAATTGTTTTATTTTAAAGTAGATTCAGATTGAACATAGTAAAAAAAAAATGCCATAGTAAAAAAAAAAATTCTTCTTTACTTGTAGTAAATGATGGTAAGGTAGACTAAAAGCTTTAGGAATCCAAACTATAACATATAAGTACCCTGTATCAAGATTGATGCAAAACAAGTGACATTTGACCTTTTAAGAGAGGTTTAGAAAAAAAAAAACACTTCTGGGTTCATTTGGGTGGATTGGCCGTTTTGGCTCCGTAAAGCTGCGTTGTGTGTTGTCTGGGTTTGCCTTCGCTGCCCTGAGTTCTGATCGCACAGGGATGATACATATACCTCTAGAATCTGTGGAATCTCAGCTCTAATCTGTTTGTGCAGATCCGATAAGTAATAAAGTATTTATACCGTAAGTTCTGTGTAGGGCTGCAACAAACGACTAATTTGATAATCGATTAATCTATTGATTAATGAAACTATTAATCGACTATTATGCCTTGCACAATTTCTCAAACGCTCTTATTTAGCCATCAACTTTTAGATTTAGCTTGAGGTTGTTTTAAGTATGTGGAAACTAACAATGAAGACAATAAAGATGAATACAGGGTATATGCGGGAATCCTGAAGTCAAATTAAAACCTTTTAACACCTTTTTTAAGACCCTTTCCATATATTTGAAGACCTCGTCGTAACTTCGAGTTCTAACCGGTTACATTGGCGACACACTTTACCTCACATTTACTATATTGATTGTAAGATAGCTCAACTAAACAGAGTGCAGACAGACTACTGAAGCCTCCTCTCCACATGAACTTCAACCTCTCTGTGAAGGTCAGGGTTAATGCAGCATGCTGCTTTGCTGCTTCTGTGCTCTTTCATTCCAGTAGAACTCCTCAGAAACCAGTAGAAACCAGTATTTGACCAATAAACAAAATACCCAGGGGTTAAATTGGGCTGGGGCTGTCCGGGGCTAAGCCCGGCACATAGGACGATGCTCTGACGTCATCACCCTCACACATTTGTCATATGTTTCCAAAAAACGATATATATGTTAAGACTTTTCTCGTTCTTATTATCTATATTTAGGGTCGATATGTGTTGACCTTACTTTAAAATAGCAGATCTCTGTGACCGGATATAGTTTGGCTTAGACCCCGGCCCCACGAGGACGCATACAGTAAAACGCATTCACACGCATTCGATTCATTAACGTGTCCGTTCACACTAGACCGCTGGAAATGCTGGAAACGCTGTAGTACATATGCCAGGCCTGTAAGTGGCGCTGCTGCCGCCACAAAATACCCCCAAAGCAGCAAAGAAGACCCCGGAGCATGGTTGTCATGGTTGCCCTTCTGTTTATTCTCCGCGGTGGACGGCGTGGTCTCCTGCTGTATATCTCTCAGGTAGTCCACCAGCAGATTAAACCCCCCCCCCCCACAGAGCGGAGCAAGGCAACGAAACTTAAAATAAGAAGCAGCATTTTATGGCACGCTATGCATGGGGCCACCTTGAGGGGGTTTCCCGACATGTTGTTTCAGTAAATTAAAGGGTGTTTCATGTTGTCGTTGCTGTGGACCTTCTTAATACCTTGGAAAATGCCGTTTAATACTTTTTAATAGGCTTAATTTTCGCTAAATTGATTTATCAACTTTTAATACTTTTTAAGACCCCGCGGACACCCTGGAATACTTGATTCAAAAATACATATATTATTAAATTAACTAAACACATTTTGAACTAAACTAACATTGCTTTTTATTTAAATAAAATAAATAATATTTCACATCAAAAGAAAAAACAGTGATTTAACAAATCGTATTAAAGAATGTGATGACAGAACTGTAAACAGAATAGCTGAAACTTTAACAAAATAAGTAACTCGGTTACCTCTAATCATTAACCCATGTTTGTATCATTGAGTTAACTCCGTGTGGTGCTGCTAGCATACATAACACCTGCCGTCGAGAAGTTACTCGTGGATGGGGCTACAGAGCTACAAGAAAGACAGTGGAACCCGGTGCATTCCTCCGTCTGAATGCTAAATGTTTAAACTAATGCTGTCAAAATTATCGCGTTTTTTTTTTTTTTTTTTAATTAATTACATTAAAATATTTAACGCATTTAACGCATGTGCAGAATGGCCCGCCCCATACATCCCACCAGTGGCAGCGCCAGGGTATGGCTGGGGTAGGCTACAGCCATACCAAGAAATGGCTTAGCCCCACCATGAAAAATGATGTTAAAGTAAGCAAAATAAAGTCTGCCAACTCGCGGAGTAAATTGCACAGACAGCAGTTAGTCAGATTGATTTCAGTAGCCACTTGTCTGGAAATACCGAAGACCAGAAACGGTTTTGAAAACTTTTGTCACGTAGTGATCGTCTTCTCAATAGAACATCTTTGATAATGTCTTCTGGCCAATCAGAATCAAGATAACGGCGTGGTGTTGTTGCAGGAAGTCCCGACGGAGAACACTTTTGCTGTAGTAGAGGTAACACATATCTGGTACGCAGGTTATGTGCGTAATCTGAAATGCGTACCGTCACTTGTGTCACAAAGCGCATTTGCGTACCGACGTACTTGTGAAGCTTTTCCAGAAGGCGGTTAGATCACCGGACGACAGAGTCGGTCTCCGTGTGCACAGACAGGGCTGCTGTTAACGTCGGTCTGTACAACGGAACTGTGCCAAAACTACGCCAACCGGCTGCGGAGGGAGACTCCCCCCATCACTGGAGAACTGCGCTAAAACAGCTGATCACAACGTTCACACTCTGTGGTCACGAAGTACTCCACTAGTCCCGTCCCCCCCCGTCGACTTTCCTGAAGTACTCCCCCGTTGATAGAAATCAACACGTAATGAATTAAGACCCCACGGTTTGATGATTGATAGGTGTGTTTCATTTTGACACGCAGAAAAATGTTATAATAAACATAGATACTGTATGTTAAATGGATATATCCGCCTTCTTTCATTTATCTTTCCATTCCCACAACAATATACATAAAGAAATGGCATATTTTGGACATAGTTCGAATGGTGATTAATCATGATTAATTAATTTTTAAGCTGTGATTAATCAGATTAATAAAATGTAATCGTTTGACAGCCCTAGTTTAGAGAAATTGCTCGTGTTACCGCCCTTACATGCTAAACTCTTATTGCACTTTTGGCAACGAGCATCGAGACGGGTAAAGTTTAACCACACCTCGGAGCGCGTTCTCTCCGCAGTGTGTTGCTGCATGTAGCAGCTGCGTGTGTGTAAACTGCCCCGCCCCCTCGCACACAGACGGGGCAGGGCTCGAGCTTAAGGACGTCCCGTCGTCCCGGGGCCGAAAACAATAGTGTCGGGGAGGATAAAAAATCATTTTGGGACGAGAGTTAAAATAAAAATATCTTGCTAACTCTACTACAAACGGCGATGAAAATGAAACCGACTGCACGTTTTGTGTAGCACACAGTTATTAAACTTCCTTGTCAACATAAACACACACGCACAAAACATTTAGCAACCCGCAAAATACACACACACACACACACACACACACACACGCACAAAACATTTAGCAACCCGCAAAATACACACACACACACACACACACACACACACACACACACACACACACACACACACACACACACACACACACACACACACACACACACACACACACACACACACACACACACACACACACACACACACACACACACACACACACACACACACACACACACACACACACACACACACACACACACACACACACACACACACACACACACACACACACACACACACACACACACACACACACACACACACACACACACACACACACACACACACACACACACACACACAGCTGTGCCGCTGGCTGTCAGCCAGCCGCCCAGCTGGCTGTGCCCGCGAATTCCTGGTCCGCAAATTCGCGCTCTCTATGGTCTAGCCAGATTAATATAATATGGCTCTGGGTCTAGCTATGTACTGAGTGTGTGTATTTCGCGGGTTGAGTGTTGTACAATGACAATGGCATCCCGTGGAGGAATTCTGAAATGTTTCACCGTTACATCACAAAAACGCACAGCCGAACCAGACCCTGGAGCGCCGGCCTCTTTATTTACTTACTCCTCTTCATCCCCTAATAAGGCTGAGATGAGAACCCTCCATCGTATTTAGTCCTTAGCAATATGCTGCCTCTCCCCATGTAGGGATGGGTACCGAGCCCCGGTGTTAAACGGACCCCGGGCCAGAATTATTAAAGACAGTGGTAACGTTAAGCTCCGACGTTAATCGGACTTTTTATCGGTACAGGAGACATTTAAAAAATATATGTCATATGTATTATTGCTACATACACATTATATCGCAGTTTTAGTTTCACCAACTCCGTTTCTAATATGCAATAAGACTACAACATGCATCGATGATGTATTTTCGAGCTTTCCAATCCAGATGAGATCTCTCTGTCCCGTCTGTGTGCGAGGGGGCGGGGCCTCCTGACTGTGTTACAGACTGTCATCCTGGTTAGCGGGTACTCTGGGTTCTGTCTTCAGGACAGTATTGGATTTTTTTTGATAATTGGATGGGACTTGATTGGATTCAATATTAGAGTAATTTTCTCGTTTGTGTGTTTGTTTAAATATATTTGGCCTTTGTGTATGTGATTGAATGATTTACTCAAATAAAAAGGTTGATGAATTATCATCTAATGATTTGTATTATGTTTTATTTATGTTAAAGGTCACTTTGAATGATTTTAACTAATGATAATGTAGAAAAAAAAAAAAAAATGCTTGCTTGCGAACTCTGGAGCGGTTCATTGCTGGTGTGAACGCAGTCCGCACCAAAACATAGGAAGCGCAGTATTTACGTGTCACAAGAACGCGGATATCTTCAAAAAATCTTTAGCGAAAGAGTCTTTCAATGATTTAAATTGACATGCATCCGCTAAGAAAAATAGTCCGTTGTTACTGTTTGAACTAACGTAGCAACGGCAGGAACTGCTTCGATAGCGTTTTTGAAGAGCGTTTTGATTACAGATTTGAAAAAATCGTTGCTTGCTTTAAAAGTAGCACAATTCATTATGTCAAACCTTGGGAAGTATCTAGATATCCCTGCCCTAATGCCAAAACAACTGGCAACTGAATATGTGTCGCCGTCTGACCTATGTCTGGACCGCTGCGTAAAAAGGAGGGTTTCTGCCCGTTACTTCTCCACTGTTTTCTTGTCAGTTAGTTTCAGCCAAACTGTATACAGTTCAATCGAACGGACTTCTTTGTGCAGATGTGAGCGTCCTTAACAACGGTCAATAAATCCTTGACAGCGGTCTGTCTGTTCTGGATTAAAAACGTGTCATGTGTTTTGAATTGACCAATCAGAATCGAGTATTCAACAAAGCCATGTAATAATGTTTTTTAACGGACGTTGTCTGATTATATAATCATATGTCTGTTGATCTCCAGATTAACAGCAGCATGAGAATAACCTGCCGAAAGTGCCGAAGCTCCATGGTGGAGGCTCCGCTAGAAATTGCCGGGATTTGCGTTTGTACCCCCTTAATGTCTGACCAATGGTTGAACAGCATTTCCGAGCACATGACTTGTGTTTAAAGTTTATAGTCCGTTTGAGTTTTGCCCGTGTGAACGCAAACCGAACCTTCTGAAAAATGAAACAATGTAACAAACTGTCGTCTGGTGCGCACCAGAGAGCGGACTATTGGATGTGAATGCACCCTAAAACTGCGATATAATGCTTTTGTAGCAATAATACATGACATATATTTTTTAAATGTCTCCAGTACCGATAAAAAGACCGATAACGTTGGAGCTTAACAGCGCGTAAAACACACGTGAGGACGTCACCAACTAATGGACGACTGAATTAGTTGGTAACTAATTTGGTAATCGATTTTAATCGATTAAGTCGATTAGTTGTTGCACCCCTAGTTCGGTGCTAAGTGCGTTAGCATTTTTTCGCTCAGGGCTTGTTATTACCCTTGTGTTTCGTTTAGCTAAAAATGGTTCATATTGTCTGATAGCTGAGTTCCTCACCGTTAAGTGGGTACGACACATTTGTAGTTTGTTAAATGTTAAGAAGCCCTCAGACACTGTTTCCGGTACCGGGGGCATGGGGCTTAACTGGTTATGACATGCATTTTGGCCAACCCAGTTTCTATGTATATCTAGAGAGCCCCATATATCTTATTTTTTAAAACGTATCTTTGTTATTACTGGTTAAAAAAAATGCTTACTTATTTGATGAATGTGTGCTTGTCTCTTTATTTAACATGTTGGCCTACCTGCAGGCTGTTTGCTGTCTGTTTCCAGCAGATCTGTGTGATAGGCCAGGTCATGAGAGTCTGTGTCCCCGAAGCCTGTGTCGGGGCTGCTGGTTGGCTCATCCTCCATTGGGGGCGGAGCCGAGAGCCCGGCCTCTTGACGACTCATCTCCAGCACGGCGGCCAGCATTTCTTCATCATTTATGCCACTGAAGTCTGCTGCGTCTATGGCTGCTCCTCGCTGAAGACACATCAAAACAGCGTGGTGACACAAACAGAGGGGAAAATGATCGTAATCATAACTGTGGCGGTCCATCAGCGGTACCTCTTCCGGTCGCTCATCCTCGTCAGGCAGACAGCTGCTGAGGCGTCGCTTGCGGCTCACTGTTGCTTTACTGTTGGGCTCCTCTTCACTATCAGAGTCCAGGAGGCTAGACGTGCAGCTAGAGTTGGCAGCTTTGCCTCCAATCCTTCTAGACAAACACAGTAATAAGCTCAGACCAAAGCTTATGTGATTGGATGACTCACGGGTGGGCTATTTTTTTTATAAGCCATCTTACTGCCTTTCCGCTTCATCAAGCTTTGTTTTCTTGTACCTTGACAGTATGTTTTAATATTGAATCCGACCGAGCAAAGAACATGTTGCTGCACATTTGAGTGTAAAGCTTTAATGTTGTTGCCAATGTAACTCATCTCTTTTTCATGTTTCCTGCAGAACTCACCGGAGAGGAGCTGTCGACGAGTTGACACACTGCGACGTTTTGAGTGTTCTGGAACTTGAGAACAACAAAGAAAATGTTTAGAAACCTAATCTCTCAAACAAATGAGACTAGTGTTATGCATCGACAGATGTCTTACATGGAGGACTGGGAACTCCAGCCAAGGCTAATGGGGGCTCGTGTGGATTCAGTGCAGTGGGACAGCAGGGTCAGGTACCGGGGGATCACCACCTGCTGGCCCAGCTTGCTGTTCAGTGACAGCTGGGCGTTAAAGCTGTAGCGCTTCAGGTGGAGGATGAGCACTCTGTGGGGAGGAAACATCATGCATCAGAACTGTGTCTACTAGTGAACAACAGATGCTTACAGGAAGTAGCTGTTGTGACTCATGCCTTATGTTTGAAATGCAGTGTTCAGTTAGCAACAAGTGTGACCGCTTCTCATGCATGAGAACTGAAAAATGATGTGTGCACACACCTGGGCAGTTTGCTAAATTTATGTGTAACAGTCGCCGATTTCCCATTGCACTTTTCACACGAGTACTCAATTTCCTCCATCTGAAAAAGAAACTTCTATCATTGCACATTGAAAAATGGTATATGTAGTTTAGACTTTTCACTTGAAGGTAACTGCAAAACAAATGGAACAGTTGAAAAGTGTCTGAAGATCAATCATTCATAGAAATGGATCAGTACTATAAGCTGTGAACGAGAGACCCTCACCCTAAAAAAGAGATCCAGAGAGTCCTGGATAGAGCGGAGTGGAAGCGTTTTCTTCCGCCGTGGGAGGTCGATGGACAAGTCATTAAACTGCTCTCGCTTGTTCACTACCTCGCCACACCTGTAAAGGAACATGAAGGCATAAAACATTCCCCACACTCAGAGTTTTGGCTTTCAGATAAATGAGCAGGAGACAGGCTCACCCTTTGCATGTGATGGTGTGCTGCACCTCAAACTCCATGTTGACCGCCACAGGGCAGGTGTAGATGCGGGACGTGTCTGCCTCTTCACCCGGCTCTGCTTTTGCTGCTGAGGGCGCTCCCTCCTGGCCGCTCTCACACGCCACAGAGGACCACGCTGCCGCTTCGCTGGACCAGTTCTTATTCATTTTCTCCACGTCGTCCTTTAACTGGTCCAAACACTGGCTCAGGAACTCATGAGCATCCTGGTGAATAATGTGATACACGTGGACTTTAAAAAGCATAAAGAATAAATACAAAAGGTGGGTTGTGTTCAGCTTCAGTGTTCAGAAACAGAGAGTTGAGACAGACCATCAATTACGGGCTACGGGTGGTAATAAAAACAAAACTTGTGCAATGCATGTGTCCAATCCCTTAGTTAACGAATACAAAATATATATTTTTTAGTATATCTTTTGTTTTGTTTGACATCTGTTATTACATGTTTGCACTAACATGTGTATGAGCACTATAAACAAACAATTGCTTCTCCTGGTAAAGAGTGTGCCATGTCCTCCATCTGCAACAACCACATGACATTTGAAATATTAGGGTACTTGAAGAATTGCTCACAACAGAGATCTTACGTTCTGCATGTTTCCAGAGAAGCGCTCAGCTGTGGAGGAGATGGCGCTCTTCACTTTCCTCAACAGGTCTTTTTTTGTTTCTGGACAGCCCACATCCTTCTTGGCCATAAGGTGTGCAAACCGCCTGCAGGCAGTGAAGAGACGCCACAGAATGAAACACTTCCAGGGATAGGTTTGCAAAGCACATCGTTACAGGTCTCTCCACGGCCTAATGTAGTACCTGAGCAGCGCATTGATGGGGACCTTCTTCCACGGGATGCTCTGCCTCAGCATGTCATTGGAGAAGGAGGGGAGGCTGAAGAGGGACTGCAGGATGGCGTTCATGTAGCAGGTGTTGCCCAGGTTGGAGAATCTGATAGAAAGGATTTAAACATTAGGATGATAATAAAAAAGGGAACGAAAAAAACTCAAAGTCCTTCAATTTGGTTGGGATAAGATCATGTGTGACACTATCTTTCGCAGGATTTGCAGTTGTATGTGAGGTTACAAATGAAAAAACTGTCAAAAAGAGGGCATAAACAGCTCTTTTTTGGTTCACAACGTCGAAATAAATGAAATCCAGTTTCTCTTTACAAACCGACTGCGTGTGCTCACGTTCTGTGCAGCACATCTGGCTTCTCCTTACCCTTGCAGCGGGGGCTGAGGCTGGGCCAGGGTGGACAGCCTTTGCTTGTTCCAGCCGCTGTAGTCCAGAGTGGGCCGGACCTTCTTGAAAGGAGTGGAGTGGTTTGGCAGCATGAGGCTCCTCTTGGCTGAAGGGCTCTGTGCTGTACTGCATGGCCTGTGTGGATTTGTAGTACACAGATGTGACACACTGGCGTCACAATGACTTCATGCTCTAACTAGACAATTCTATTGAAGTGCTCTTTACATTTCTCAATTCAATTGTAAGTGCACTTGACCTAAAGCTGTTTTCTTAAAAAAAGAAAGAGTTCCGTTTCACCGCACAGCTCTAGTGTGTTTGCATGGAGAAGTAGATCGTGTGCCTTACGGCTGAACAGAAACTCACCTGTCCAGGAAAGAGTGGCTCTGGCTGTAGTCTTTAGTCACAGATCGGCTGCCGTAAAAGGACGTGGGCTGAAGGGGAGTTGAACTCAGTGAAGCTGTCGGTGAGGAATAAAGGAGTGATTCAAAGTCAAGTCAAAGACCAAACGTTTGGGTCTGAATGAATAGGTTTAGAAAGGTAAATAGAGTGGTGCAGAAATGAGTCTTTAAACGCGGAACACTTAGCATTTGACCGCCTCAGGTTCTCACTCAGTTTGTTCATAGCCTTAAAGGTGGGGTGGGTAATTTTGGAGAAACCAGCTCGAGTGCGCTAGAATTTGAAAATATGCAGTCGAAAAAAATCTGCCACTTCCTTACAGAGCCCCTCCTCCAACACACACGAACGCGCACATGACCAATGAGGGCACGAGATAAGTTTGTGCACAGATGGAAGGCTGACAGGCAGGTAGGCCATCCAGTTACTTTAGCCGGGCCGGCTCAGATGGTTGGTCGTGCTTTTTACAGCACTACGGCTTCCACAGATGACATTTCTTTAATGGATTTGTTGTCAAAGCACTTCAGATATTCATTGCTATCGGGATGTTAAGAGCATTCCATGGAATATAACAAAAAGTGTATCTCGAACCGGTTTCTCGAACTTACCTTCCTCACCTTTAAGTTAGACATTTACTTTTGGCGATGCATTGCATGTGGTGATATTCCTACTGATGAACATGTGGTAGAATCTTAAACGTGTGTTTGTCAAAGATCTTATTTTCTACAGAAATCCCATTGCTTTTTGTGGAAGTAGCCCTTGCAATGCTAACAGTTGGGTGGCCTACACAAAGAGGTCACCACTGAAAGTTAGTGTACAGTAAGGTCCTAAGCAGCCGTTTATAGACAGTGTTGTTGTAGAAGTGTACCTGAGCTCCTGTTCTCCTCAGACTGCTTCAGCTTGTCTTTGCAGCTCAGTAGAAACTTCCTGGATGGATCCGAAGTGGCCTTGTTGTTGCTAAAAAATGTATACACAGGTTTTTGGAAGTTACCAAACATTTCGATCAACAACCTTAAGGTTTGTTTGGCAAACGAGCAAAATAATATATGGAAATAAAACTAATTACAACACGGTACATATTTCAATTCTTGTAACCGTCTGATGAGGAGAAAAAAAAAAGATCAAAAACATAGATACCATATCTGACAAAAAGCTACAGAAGTCAGGTGGATTCGTGTGTATCCAACAAGCCCTGCAGCTCAATGTGGGCAGTGATGTTGCTATTACCTCGATGAGTCATTTTCCTTGGGGTAGTCTTCAGTCAGGTCACTTTCAGAGGTGATGAGTCTCTTTCTTTTCTCACTCCTGAAAAACAGTGAAAGCAACAATTGATGTCACAAGCATGAACTGACCATGACTTAACTGAGAAACATAACAACTACAAAATGGGATCTTTTGAAGTCTGCATTAAGAAAGAATCTCAGTTTAAAAGGCCAGTGTCCAAAAAGCACCCTTTCAATTGTCTCCAATGAGGAAAGAGCACACATAGCCTTGTATTTGGCTGCTTTAAAAAAAAAAGACAAATTGTTAACAAAACACAACTTGCCATAAACAACAATATGAATTTCCATCCTACCTGTTCTCAGAGAGTCCCGTACGGGTGGGAGTGGAGGTGGCTCTGCTCGGGCTGCCCAGGGGTTTCCGTGGCGTCGTCTCCTCTCTGCCTTCTGTACTCTGGCGCCTCTGGGTTGTCTGGAAGACGTTAGGAATCTTATAAAGGCACAATGTCTACATTCAAACTTTAAGTGTGGGTTTGTTTTCTAGCTTACCTGTCTCTCCCCCGAAGGATTGCTGTCATTTTTCAAAGAGCGGTTTCCCAGCACACTGAGGTTTGCGCTTCCGTGGGACGATTTTAAAACTGCAAAATGAAGAAGGGAAAATGGCAGCTCAGGACAAAGCATGTGAATTAAATGACAACTTGATCAATTAAGTAGCAATTACATTGTATTTATACGCTTGTACAACCTGTAACTACACCATAGATATTAGCCCTGACTTGCTGTGCTCATTTCAATTTGAAAAGTTGTTGGAAAGTTTGAGAAACAAAAATGAAGTCCACACCAGGCCAGTAGGTATGATGATTTTCTCAAATTAAATTCTGAATACAAATATATAAATAATAAAAAGGTTCTTTTTTAGAAATTGGCGCTAGATACACTCAGAGAAGATCAGTACAGTTTCCTTTTAACCTTAGACTTACCCATTTTCTTTAAGAACAAAGCGAGAATCAAAATGTAAGCTGAGACTACACAGTACCAGCAGCGGAAGGAACAGGACAAACTTCATCAGAATGAAATGCAACAGGATAAACTTTTTTCAATGAGGCATCTAATCCGGCCATTCTTTATCTAAGGCTGAGTTAAGGTGAAACTGAAACACAAGTTTTGTGCATGGCTTTGTCCAGTGGCGAGCTGTCAGGGCCCTCTGTGAGGGCCTAGGATATTCTACAAAATAATATTAAAAAACATTTAAACATTTTTTTTTTTTTTTAAGTTATATTTTTCATTAGTTTTACCAAAATAACTTGATTTAATTGTATTTAAAATAACATTTCCAAAGAAATAAATCCTTTGAATCTGCCTATTCAGTTTCTGTTGGAATGTGAAGGGTTAAATGAAAGAAGCTCGTCTCTGCAGGTGAAGACAGGAGCTGATTGGACGTCCAGCTATGAATTCACAGAGGGCCAGAACGAGAGAGTAATGTCAGATGACGGTACAATTGACCAATCATATCTTCCCTCTAAATGGGTGGGCTTTATTATCGCGGACTTTATGACAAGTTCCGCCCGCTGTGAAACTTTTCTTGTTTCCATAGTAACAACAACTTCCTGTCAACAGCGTTAACTCGCCTTCTAAATAAAAGCATGCCAATTTACACTTAAGACATACAACTGCAACGAAAGTAACAAACATAACGCAATATCCTTTTCAATTTCAAAGAACACAAATAGGGTTATTTACAGGTGTTGTTTTGTGTGGTAGAGGGTCGCTTTCATTGATGCGTTTTGCACCCCGGGCCGTTGTTTTGATATTCCGCTGAAGTATACGCTGTGACGTAATAACTCGAGGGGGTCAGAGGGCCTAGGTATAAAAGTCACGACTCGCCCCTGGCTTTGTCACAGTGGCAAAACAAAGTTTACAGTATAGAAACCTATTGAGTAAGATTGAAATTGATTTGCTTCAAAATATTGAGTTCAACCACCGTAAAACAAAACATTTAGTCGGCACAAAAGAGCAGAAAAACATCTGCAACTGAAATCTGATGTATTATGACGATTAGCCCATGGGAGTCTACAAAGCAAATAACTGCCATTAAGTGTGCGTGTTGTGCTTAGAAGTAACGACAGAACCACGAATAGCGGAAGCTCAAAATAAGAAAATGAAGGGGTCAGTGAGGGGCCCTGGTTTTCTTTGAACAAAGACAAATGAGCAGTGGTGTAATTACCTGGCTTTCCAGTCTTCAGTTTGTCCAAAAATTCTTTAGTCTTCTGAAGCAAAGTCGGAGCAATCTTATCCAGGACGATGACACTGTTGTCCTTCAAAGTCAGCATGATACGGTTCTGGTTCTGGGTAACGGTCTTCAAGTTCTGGTTCAGCTAAGAAAACAATACAAGATACGTTGGTTGTAGTTTTATTCAACTAGTATGTTTTCCAATTAATAATAACTGCATACTTTAGGAGCCCATTAGTGTTATGCTGAGTAAGTCATTTACATGGTTTTATCCATGCATTTAACGGTTTACTTATGTTCTACTTAATCATATTTTTTCCTCCGAGCCATTTGTTTACTTTAAATTTCTCATCCAAAATAGCATTTTTCACAGTGTGTTTGGATTTCTGTGCAGATTGCAGCACTTATTAGCGAGATAAAGTAAACTAAGTCATGTTTTGGTTCACTTATGTGCAAGTGTTCTCCTTTATGACTGTCATTTCTCAAAATGTATAAGTCCTTCCCCATGAGTCATGACTGTCAAAAGTCCAGACTAAAATATATCTCTAAATGTTGGTGGGAATATGTGGGAAATATAGTCTTTGTATTGCGTTCCCAACTTAAATTGTACCTTCCATTCCTGGACATTTTACAGTATTGCTGATGCAAACGTTAAAAACAATGATATTGACAAAGTAAATAACGGCAGAGTTAAGGAACAGGCAGAGAGTAAGGTGGTATGTTATTGCTTGCTATACAAGCTTCTCTTCAACAGCTACCATATCAACTGTTTTTCCAAAGTCTTTTGATAAGTGGTTGAAGGGATATTCATCCATTACTGCTCTGATGACATTTCTACAGATGAGACAGATGTCTGGATAGCGCTGTGTCTCAAAATATAACATTGAAACATTTAAGAAAGGGTACTCCTTCAGAATCTAACGTTATGTTTAAGTCATTTGCCGTTGTCATTTCTGAATAACCACCAAGAACAGAGTTTGAATAATACCTGGAACATTTTGGAGGCTCCACCACAGTTAAATCTTAGACATAGGTTGGTTTTGTTGTCCTTTTCCAGAATCTCAAAAGTTCCCTCTTTCCATCTGGTGGTGCCCAGATCAAGGCTTGTAAGGCGGATCTTAACACTGGCGCCACCGCTGGAGAGTTTGGGCACTATGGTTGACATGGCTTACTAATATCCAGTTGGTGCACTTTGGAGGCTTGGACTTGTAACCAAACAAATCCTAAAACAAGAAGGAAATCTAATTAAATGAGTTTATTAAACCACATTGTGTCATATATCACCCATCTCACAGTTCATGTTTATATAGAGTGGAGTATTAAAGGGACATGTTTTAACCATCTTGCCACCATAACACCGTTATCATTCCATCCATTTCTTTAAAAAAGGAGGCAAGAACTCAATGATAAACCATACCTGATTTAGATACATCTTAAGCACTTTTATTGCACCTGTTGTTAAACAACTTGTGTTACGTACACATTATGTTCATCAGCTAATAAACTATATATAATGCATCCAAGCTAGCCCGCTATGGCCAACGTTGTACAACTGAGCGCTTGGTGAAAGTCACAACAAACTTAAGTCGACCACAAGACACATACCGTTAGCACAACAGCTGAACAGCTCATATTAACACAGATGATAAACTCACGGCAAATATTTAACTCACAGGGTCGAATGTCTCACAAAGTGGGAAAACTCACGCCACTTATGTTAGCTGGCTAGCGGTAAGAGGCAATGCAGCCTTGTATGCATTAGCCTTCAAACTAGCCCAGCAAAGCAAAGATGCACGACACTGCGACCGGCGCTCATTACTATTTTCTTGGTTGCCATAATTATTACAATAATAAACGTCATACAATTGAGCTACCGGACAAAGTTACAAAGAAGCACCTAGGGTGACATTACAGCCAAGCCGAATGTCTGGGATGTAGCTGTCGTCCTCCCATCTATAGCCGCTGAATGGATGGGGGAGGCCAACATTAGCTAGTCGGCTAGCAGGCTAGCGGGAACTAGCTAACTGGCTAATTTGCCTGATTGTAATTTGGGGATGAAAACAGGGTCACCCTTTGGTTAAACCTGCGCAGTTCGTTACCTGTCGATTATGTGTTTTCTTCTAGAAACTTGTATCTCACAGTATCGTTGTCGTAGGTCCTCCGAGAGCAGAAAGTTTGTTTTGCCGGCATTCACCTGCTCCCAGTATGTATGTTGTTGACAGTGGACCCGCACACAACGCCTCGCAACACTGCGCGATGATGGCGGGAATGTGAAAATGTACAACGGAAATGATAACCGAGAGTGCGTCCGATCCGGTCCGACTGTGCTCTCGCGATATCTTAATTATATGTATTTAGGTTGCCACCATTGCCCGCAAAAAAACTCGCCATTGGATTATGTTTATTGTACAATAACGCTCAAATTTGAACTCTCGAGGCTGGTTTCTATCAAGAATTATCAAAAATATTAACGTTTTGTTACCGCAATGAAGTTACGTTGCTTGTAACGTTGATGTGCTCGCGGAACTACTGGATTCCATTTGTCAAGACGTTGACGCTAGCAGCTAGCTTGGGCTAGCTGCCCTTACTTTGTGTTAATTACGTCAAATTTGTTTCATTGCTGCCACATTAGTTTGGCAATACACAACACGTTAGCTGAAGCAGTAGTTTAACAACACGGTTGGACCACAAAGAGCTTCAGAGAATGCTGGCCACGGGAGCTGTGAGTATCTAATTTCATTATAACGTTACAGAAAGCTATCAACCCTCTCAACATTCATCCCCCTTTTGTTATGGGGCTTTGATTGTATAGCATCTTGACAAATCATTTCTGACATTATTATACATACACATTGTGTTTACAGTCTTTATAAGCCTCCATTTGTGTATGGTTAACGTTACACCGTTTCAACCATTGTAGATATTCTATATGGCTTATATTTATTTATCTGTATTTCCCCAAAATCAGTCCGACAAATGTAGTATATTTAAAAAATATAGGGATCACAACCAGAGCGGAAAATAAAGGTTTGTGGCTTTGAACAATGTTTGGCTGCAAAGTTTGCAATAACATCTCACTAAAACTTCCCAATAAACACTCACAAACATTTTTCAACACATTTTTATATATTTTCATAGCAATAATGTGGTGCCTTATTGTGGATGGGCCCACATATATTATACATATGATATGTGTTGTAGTAAGTGTCTTTACTAATGGTATCACATTGATACCCAGTATGTTTCCAAGGCTTAATTCATTTGTCGATGATGGATACGCTAAATATCTACCCTTCCCCTCACAGGCTGTAACTAACGTCACAGCCCTGGCCCAGGTAGACCGGGAGAAGATCTACCAATGGATCAATGAGTTGTCCAGTCCAGAGACCAGAGAAAATGCCTTGCTGGAGCTTAGCAAGAAGCGAGAGTCTGTGCCAGACCTGGCACCGATGCTCTGGCACTCATGTGGCACTATTGCTGCCCTGCTGCAGGTATGAACCATATCCCAACCCAAGCTGTAGTATCTTTTCAGTCACTACACCTGTATGTAAATGTCCCCTCTGTGGGGCGAATAAAGGTATTCTGATTCTGATGTTCATTATATCTGCTGTTGTGTGGCCTTGATGAAAAACTGATTTTGTACCTCGTC
>NC_047523.1:6749404-6822647 GCF_902827115.2 Pseudochaenichthys georgianus
CCCTCCGCACGCCTGCTGAAGCACGTTGTCCGCTGCTACCTTCGCCTCTCAGACAATCTCAGGTAAAGCAGTGTTTTACAGATGTCCAGTCTGGGGTCACCTGTTTAAACTGTGGCTCTTGATTGCATGGAGATTTGTATAAAGACATGACCAGTTGAGAATAGAACAGAACATGTGACCATCAGTACTTGCCACTAGGAGGAGCCATTACACAAATGTGTGCGCTGACTGTCCGTTTAATGCAGGAGCAGCCTGTGATCAAAACGTAATGTTTGCACACATATTTTTATTAGATAAAGGTAAGGAAATACATGAACTGCTATTATGACAATTACATTTTCTTTGGATTTCTTAAAAATAGAAATCCTTACAAATGCTAAAATAAGTGTAATTTCTTATTTTTTAAATCATATACACATATCATTTTGCTGTTTTTAGTTGCTGGTACTACTAATAAAGCAATTGTATGGTTTTGAACTATACCATTATCTTTATCCAAGACATTTCATAAGATATTTTTACTAGTAGAGGAACACCACTTTCCTGCTAATCACAAATATGTGGGTCCGGCACTGAACCTTGTGGAACCCCATGTGGTCAAATCAGATTTGTCATTTTTGGTTTAACATTTTTGAACAATCCACAGTATGCTACCCCTACGGTTTGTTCTTTATTTCGTATTGGATTTTGCTTTGCTTGCAGCTCTTCTCCACCGTATATGACAGACAGCATGGCATCGACATATTCCTAAAGTATCATAAGTAAAAGTACTTGGAATAGAAGTAAAAGTGAAAATAATCAGTTCAGACAGGAAGGAACTCAAGCATGATTTACCTCAAAGTTATGCTTCAGTACAGTCTTTAAAGGGGAAAGGAAACACCAATTACAGTTATAATATTCCGGTAGTTTATTCATTTTACAATGGATATTGATCGTAATATTTATTGTATATGATATTACTCGCCAAAAGAAAATTAATTATCCGCCGGCCTGGTGGGGAATTCCGGGACCAGGCCGCCGCCATTAGGGGAGTCCCAAATGGTGACGTCACTGGCTGTGTTTTCGCTCCACCAGAAGTCAACACAACGTAGCAGATATGGCAGCGATGGAGGAATTTTGCAATGAGATCGACGTTTTGAACGATGAATTTGACTATTCGTCGGGAGATGACATTGATGTGGAAGCATCTACAGTTACCAGGCATCACATGGCCTATGCTTATGAACCGATTCGGTCGAATAGATTGGCATACGATCCGGAATAAAAAAATTAAAAAAACACAATGCTAACAGTGAGCCTCTGAATTAGCCCCGAGCGAAAATGCTAACCTATTACTGCACCGATAGCTCCCTTATTACTTATCCTAGCCGCACATCCAACACATCGTTTATGATCGCAAGGAGACACAGAATCTAACGGTGCCCACCTCAACACTGGAAGATACAAACTCGCGAGGTTATCCACAAAAACGTACATCAAAACAAGTGGCGCTAGGTACTAACATACGCCAGGCTAACGGCTTACCTTCCTCATTGTCTGGTCTAAACTGGTCTTCAATGGCATTACAACGATAAAAACGATGATGTAGGTAATCCATAGGTTAATATCCAATGGGGCTGTATCCCCTTTGAAATGTTCTGATAATCTATAAGCAATACAACTGCAATTCCGTTATCTGCTGTCCGCTCTGTGCTCCGTGCGCTCTGGGTCCTGCAATACCATCCATCAATAGCAATACTAGCCTTTTTAGGGCTGTTTTCGACAGATGAGCGTGTGTATGCCAGTTTAATTAGTTGAGCTATAGAACACCCCCAATTCTCTATTGTACGTCATAATAGCTACCATTTAGTTTGGACGCGATTGCGTTAATTAATAAGGTCACACTGTGTCAGTAAATACATGTGTGAGCTAGTAATCTGGTAGTGCTTCAATATTTACCTCTCTCTCGGCAGCTGAAGCAACTCGTTTGGTGGCTCGAACTTCACGTTTGTTGACACTATCATTGTCTTGCGCGGCCGACGTGCTGGGACGGTCGGTGTTCCCGACTGCATACGTTGAGAAATCGAATATTGTGGGAACAGATCCTGGCTTCAAATCCAATGTTTTGTATTGAACCAGGCATCCAGACTGGACTTTGAGCAGCTTCTCATCCTTTAGTGGCAGCCTATGGAAATGTACTTCTTCCTTCTTCGTATAAAATCCATTTGTGCAGCCTGGGGCAATACAATAAACTCCTGACGACGACCGTTTTCTTGTAATGTAAACTACTGGTGCATTGCACGCCATGTTGTTTGTTATTGAGCTTTGGCCCAGGAAGCCGTACCCAATCAGTGAAGTCACTGGAAAAGTCCCGGAGCAATGGAAGCGCCCATGGTCATTAGGCACGTATTTCAAAAAGTAAATTTGCGTATCTCGATCGTTTACATTGGAAATAGACTAGATAAATACATTTCCTAATGGTAATATTGTCGCATGGAAAGCAGTTTGAAAAGTGTTTCCATTTCCCTTTAAGGCAATGTGCTTGTGACTTTCCACCACGGCCTCGCTTTGGTGAAGCTGTGTTTTTTTTATGGTAAGCGGTTGCTTACAGAAGTGTACATTATTTTCTGCTGTGTTTGTTCCTCAGAGCCAGAGAGGCCCTGCGTCAGTGTCTGCCCGACCAGCTGAAGGACAGCACCTTCGCCCAGGTTCTGAAGGACGACACCACCACCAAGCGCTGGCTGGCTCAGCTGGTGAAGAACCTGCAGGAGGGCCAGGTTACCGACGCCAGAGGCATCCCACTGGCCCCTCAGTGATGAGGAACAAAGTGTGTGTTTACTGCTTACACAGACTCATCCCTCTCTAGATTTTGTAATTTTTGCCAAAGTGGCTCTCAGACTGTCTGCAAAGGGAAGGACATAATAGAGGAATGTTTGCTTTTGGATAGATCATTTACTCCTTTATTTTCTGCGAGTATGTCACTTCCACACAATAAAAATCTGTTTTTTAAAAGCTTGTCTGATCGCATATTTGTAAGGCCAATACTGATAACTGGCGACTGTGGCTGCGAGGGAGTGCGGTCGTCTTTCAACCAGAAGATTGTGGGTTCGATCCCAGCCCATGCAGTCAACATGTCGATGTATCCTTGGGCAAGATACTTAACCCTGAGTTGCTCCCGATGGCATGGCCAACGGTGTGTGAATGTTAGGTCCGAGAGTAACATACACTGCTCTGTGTGAATGGGTGAACGACATGTAGTATGTAAAGCGCTTTGAGGGGTCTTAAAGACTGGATAGAACGCTATATAAGTACAGTCCATTTACCATTTAACTGATATTTTCTAATAAATTCAATCTAGTAATAATATGTTGATTGTTTATTAGTTTAGTTTATTTTTTGGGGCAAAATCCAAAAGGAAAACATTTCTAAATTAGTTATTTTTATAAACATTGAAGGAATTTTTTTAACCGTACATTTCACAAAAAACTATAATTAACTATAAATAACAACGGAAAAATCCATTAAAATGTTCATTAGAAAACATATGTGCTACATGTACATTAAAATGCATCCTTTATACATTTACTGCTGATATTGCTGTATTATTGCATTATCAACAATAAAAAGTGTTTTGCAAAATATCGGTCAGCTCTTGTTTTTTCCTGGTTAGTTCTGTAACTTTTTGTTACCTTCCTTTTCAAAGTTGGAACTGTTAGTTTTTGAATTTCAAGTCAGACTTTTTAATCTCATTTTGCTAAGCCTCTGTCAGCTGATGTTACTGTAGTAAACGGAAGAAGTATTTCTGTATATTATTTTTAAGGGCTTTACGTATGTTGACTCGGTAATACATAAATTGAGTTGAAGCTGGTGTTGGAAGATATTTCATAAATAAACAGTTTTTCACACATCCTAGGAGGTTCTGTCAATTAACTAATCAATTGAGTGTAAAGAGATTGTCAGGATAATCTTTTTTAGTTGATTGTTACGGTGGCCGACGGGGTGCAAACGCGCCCTAAACATTTCCATTCTTTCACACACACATACGAGTATTGGGCCGAGGGCGACACCGTACTTCCGGTATCCGCCGTTTTACGCGAGGTGCAAGCAGCCGTACACCGCCTAGGTGTTGCTAAGCTTCCTGTATTGAATATCATAGTCTAGTCAACTCTAAAATACCACATATATGCAATGGCATGATAATATTATTGTGACACCTGGGGGGTATACTACGAAGCAGGATTTTCGCTTAGCCGGCTAAATTCAGGGGAAACTCCGGCTTTCCGGTCCTACGAAGCTGGTTCTCTTTTTAGCAGGCTAGATCTCCATGGTAACTTATGCTTAGCGGCTAACCTGGTTCGGACCAGGTTAGGTTGCAGGCTAAGAGGTCAACTCAGTGAAAGCACTGCCTGCTGACCAATCAGAGCTCAGTGTGCGGAGTTTAAAGCGATCAAGTCATATTACAGGAGAAAGGAAATACAGAAAAGCTGCCGTCGCAGGAAAGACGGCCGGCAAAAATCACCGACTGTGTGAACGTGAACATTAATAGAATATCACCTCCATCTTCAGAGCAATCTGACTATTATAACATTAGCGTTAAGAAAGCTTACTTAAATATCGGCCACAACATAAGTAACCGGATCAGAGTACATTAAGTACAGTCCGCGGCATATCACTTCAGAATGTATCACATATCTCCTTATCTGAGTCAGCTGAGCCGTATCTGGCCGTGCAACACTCACAGTGTCACATACTGTATGCAGAAGTATTATTTTAAGCAACACATAAGTTGACGAAACACTCGAGACAAATGTAATTGAAGTCAGATGGTGTTTTAGACGGGGCATATCATAAACCTGTTAATGTACGCATTCAAACACTTTTTCTTTTGCCAGCTGTATTCACCTTGCAGGTGCAGCTCTGTGGCTTTGATCCTGGATAAAGTGTTTAAGTCATGGATGTTTAAAGTTTAACTTCTTCATTTTTGACTAGTATTAAAGTTCACTTTTTATTCAGGAAGTATGACGCTGCGCTGTCAGTACGCTTCTCCATGTTTGTGATTGGTCGAATGCTCCAGATACCACCCCTTTCATGTGAACGCGCACCTAACTAGATAGGACACGGCTGGCTTGAGCGATCCACTTGATAACCAGCGTCGTAGTACCGTTTAGCGAGAGCGCGTATGTTTTGGATTAGGCCAACCGGCTAACTCAAACATATCCAGGTTAGGTTGAACCAGCTTCGTAGTATAGGCCCCTGGTCTTTCCAAAAATTAGACGTAGATGCAGCCAAAATCGACGAAGGCCACTGTAGGTTTTCCATACATATGCATCTGTCTGTAAGGGAAATCCGACAACCCACACAGCTATAGTTTACGCTGATAACGACCTAAAGCACACCTCTTAAAGGTGGGGTAGGTACGTTTCAGAAACCGGCTCGAGATACACTTTTTGTTATATTCCATGGAATGTTCTTAACATCCCGATAGCAATGAATATCTTAAGTGCTTTGACAACAAATCCATAAAAAAATGTCATCTGTAGAAGCCGTAATGCTGTAAAAAGTACAACCAATCCGTTTGGTTTGATTGGATGGCCTACCTGCCTGTCAGCCTTCCATCGGGGCACACACTTATCTCGTGCCCTCATTGGTCATGTGTGCGTTCGTGTGTGTTGGAGGAGGGGCTCTATAAGGAAGTGGCAGATTTTCTCCAGTTGTGTATTTTCAAATTCTAGCGATCTCGAGCCGGTTTCTCAAACTTACCTACCCCACCTTTAAGTCCAGAGATGTAATCCGAAGACATGCAGCGATTTCTTCGGTCGTTAATTCTGAAAAAAAAACTAGTGCGCTCTGCCTGGCTACGTTAGCTAGCTGTTTATATTTGCACTTCCAGGATATTTGCACCTCCAGGAAAATGGCGTATTTATATATATATACGGCACGTGTTGCATTGTGGGTAACTCGTGACGTCACTGTTTGTGAAAGAATTTGGAGAATCCCGCTCCAGTTAAAAAAAAATGCAAATATTAAAACACATATGAGCCAAAACGCATGCAAATTAAGAAACATCAGCACCACAGAAAAAATTAACCAACTTTACAAAACATGCGCAGTGTTTACTAAAAGCGATGCATATACAAAACAGAAATGGGGACACCGAAAAGTGATGTACTAAAACTAACATTTATGGTACGTTTCCAACAACAGTGAAAGTTGGTCAACTTTATAAATCCACCAACGTCGACAAGCGTTTGGGCTGTTATAGTGAGTTTGCAAATGTCGGCCGCCGTAGATTTAAAACGACAAAAAACTAGTGAACTGGTTGTAAAAAACCAAGGTTGCAAGGACAATGTTTCTGTTTCTTGAGGCCAAAGTAGGTATTACAACAACAAACACAAAAAACAAATCACCCGAGAAAATATTTTCTTCCACAAAAAGGACAAAGAAAGATTTAAATGGTTAAAAAAAAACATGCGTCCGGCATCACTAACCCTAACCTTGTTTCTACCTGTAAAGTCTTGGCAAAACATGAGAGAAAAAATTATATTACATGTTAGACACTTTTATCCAAAGCGGCTTACATACTCAATCCCACAGGAGCAATTTGGGGTGAAGTGACTCAGGGACACACACACATGCTGACTGCAGTGGGATTCGAACTTGCTATCCTCTGATTCAAAGATAAGCACATTAATCCACTGCGCCACACGCCTCCCATGCATGTTATACATAGGATTTGGAAAATTGATAACCGGAAAAATGATTCTCACTTTCCTTTCAGGGCGTCTGTTTACGGCACTGCAGGTTAGCAGTATTTTGAAGAGGTGTCATTGTCACTATATGTAAAGTGCTTCAAGAGGATCTTTTTAATTGGTTAATATTGTATGAAGCTCTATAGTGCAGTAAAAGTTATCTTCAGTTCATGTTTTGTCGGACTGATGGGAAATTGTCTCACCTGCTCACTGAGTGCTCACTCTAACTCTAATGAACCTTACTTTCCTTTCACCAGTACATTAGCAGGCCCCATGAGATGAGATGGGCAGCTTCCATCGCTAGAGCCTTCCATTTGTGAGCAGTTCCATTCCCCAGGGAAGATGCTCCTAAGTATCCTAAGTATCAGGTGCTTTTTGGTTTGTTTTCCCTACATGTGGGAAGAGCTACATTGGCTTAAGCCATTATAAGGACCTTTCAAATGAAACAGTGCGTTAGCTGGATAATGGGAAAAGTGATGTTTTCCTTTTTATGTTGCTATTTTGGATTCAGACGTCCACATCCGCACCCACTGAAATTCCAATTGATTTGCATGTTAAAACAGATTTAAACTATAATCAATGCATTTTCAAATGCACGTCAGACAGTAGAGATGTATAGTTTAAAGTGAACACTGTAATAAAAAACCGCATCTAAACAGTTGTCTATCACAGGGGGGAAATAAGTATTCAGATATTTTGCTTAGGTAACAATACCACATTGTAAAATATTCCATTACAAGTACAGGTCCTGCACTCAAAATCATACTCACATCAAAAATATACTTAAAGTACAAAAAGTTAAATGAATAATTATGCAAGTAATTTCATATATGTTTTATTTCTGAATTATAATCTAGGTATGTTAATGTTTTGCTTGTGGTAAATATGGGGATGAATCATAATATGTAAATTGATTTGTATTGTATATTAATGAAAAAAATGCAAAGGCAAGGCAAGTTTATTTATATAGCACTTTTCAACACAAGGCAATTCAAAGTGCTTTACAAAAAATGAAAGACATTAAGAAAATGGCATTTAAAATCAGTCATTAAAAAGAAAAGCTAATAAAATAAACATTAAAAGAAAAATACATGGATAAAAGTTATAGTGCAGTCTAAGATATGAATAGTTCAATTAAAAGCAGCGACAAAAAGAAAAGTCTTCAGCCTGGATTTAAAAGTAGTAAGAGTTGCAGCGGACCTGCAGGTTTCTGGGAGTTGGTTCCAGATATTTGGAGCATAATAACTGAACGCTGCTTTACCATGTTTAGTTCTGACTCTGGGGACAGAAAGCTGACCAGTCCCTGAAGACCTGAGAGATCTGGATGGTTCATAATTTAGCAGGAGGTCAGAAATGTATGTTGGGCCTAAACCATTCAGTGCTTTATAAACCAGCAGCAGTATTTTGAAATCTATTCTTTGACACACAGGAAGCCAGTGTAAAGACTTCAGAACAGGAGTGATGTGATCCACTTTCTTAGTGTTAGTGAGGACTCGAGCAGCGGCGTTCTGAATCAGCTGCAGCTTTCTAATAGATTTTTTAGTGAGACCTGTGAAGACACCATTGCAGTAGTCCAGTCTACTGAAGATAAAAGCATGGACAAGTTTTTCCAAATCCTGCTGTGACATTAGTCTTTTAATCCTAGATATGTTCTTTAGGTGATAGTAGGCTGATTTAGTAACTGTTTTAATGTGACTGTTGAAACTCAGGTCAGAGTCCATGACTACACCTAGATTTCTGGCTTTATCTGTTGTTTTGAACATTGCAGGCTGAAGCTCAGCGCTAACTTTTATACGTTCTGCCTTGGCTCCAAAAACCATTACCTCAGTTTTATCTTTGTTTAATTGGAGAAAGTTCTGACACATCCAGTCATTGATTTGTTCAATGCACTTACTCAGTGTTTGAATTGGAGCATAGTCTCCTGGTGAAATTGTTACGTACATTTGTGTGTCATCCGCATAGCCATGGTAACTTATTTTGTTGGTCTTCATTATCTGAGCCAGTGGTAGCATGTAGACGTTAAAGAGAAGAGGCCCCAAGATGGAGCCTTGAGGTACCCCACATGTCATATTTGTCAACACAGATGTGTATTTACCTATAGAAACAAAGTTGTTTCTGTCCTTTAAGTAGGATTCAAACCAATTTAGAACTGTTTCCGAAAGTCCCACCCAACAAAGTAACTCATTCTGTCAAAAGAAATTCTGAGATGTAAATAGTCAAGTAAAGTACATATACATCAAAAGTACATTACATTCCACCAATGACCAACAAGGTCTCTTTTCTGCAGAATGGCATACTGCCAAGTTGTTCGGTGTAGCCCTTTATCAGCCTCTGCTCAGACGCAATCTTTTGATATCAAATGTTAAGAGTCTTTATCATGCACAACAGAGTATAGCTTATTTCTCATTGTTCTATGACTTGGCTTCTTTCCCTGACACAGCAGACCTTTTTCCCAGGATTGTGTGAGCCGTTATCAGAGCTGATACAGAGTCCCTCAGCGGAGCGTCAACTATCAGCCGGAGGATGAGGGAGAAAGACAGACAGAGTGAGGAGGAGCAGACAGGGGGGAGTGACCCTTTACCAGATGCAGAGAGGGGTCTGCGGATGGCGGAATGAGGGAGTGGCAGGGAAGGAAGGAAGGCTTGGGGGGGGGGGAGCAGAGCGTACCAGTGTGCGGCAGCAGCGACTAGGGAATCAGGTTTCCTGGAGGCAGCAGTCAGAGGGAGGAGAGAGGAGGCAGAGCCATATTTCCCTTCAGACACTCCCAGTCTTTAAGACCCTGAGCTCAGCTAACAGTCCCTGGACTGTCTGGATCTCAGTGTACGGAGCCAGTACACACACCCCTACATTTATCCAGCCATCCAGGGTCCTACCCCTCAGTATCTGAGGACCTCCCTGGGACAGCTGTCTCCTGAAGAGGACCCACCTCTGGACTCACAGTAACCCCTGTGAGGTCTGTACTTTTGGTACGTATAACTCTTTACCCCTATCAATCAAAAGCTAGTTGTAGTTTATGTGACTCAGTCCTTCTTTTATTAGCTGCAGTTGCAGACAGGCTTTGCTGAAGGGATGCCTTTCTGTCTCATATTTCTGCCTCTGGTTCTAATTAACTGTGCATTATCCTCCCTCCCCTTGCAGTTTGGAGTTATATATGGATTTTAGAGGGCTTACAGTGCCGCCTGACTTATTTGTTGAATTATTCACGTAATTGCGTGCAAGAAAAATGCAGTAAATATGAGGACACAGATCCTCACTCTACAGAGGAAATGAAGCATTCCTGTGATGAAGGAAACAGATTTGAAGTAGAAGCACACAAGATAAAAGTACCAAGCTGTTGGTCCTCATGACTGAGCTGTGCATTCCCACTTTCCAACCTGTCTGTATGCACATTAGTCATGTCTTTGTGTGTTTGTGTGTGGTCAGTCTGAAGAAGTGGCCTTTTGTGACTCATCTGGCCTCAGGAGACACTTCAGCATGGCCCCAAAAATAAAACATAACGTGACCTAATTGCAGCGTAGAAGTCTGCTTGTTATGCATGAAGGAGGGCTTGTTGATCTTTTGAGCGTAGGATCTGAAAAACTTGGATGTGAAAGAAAAAAGTCTTAGACGCGGCTCTGCAGTGAAAGCACAACCCATAAAAGCTCACTGCTCATGGAGCAAATAGCTGTGGAAAATAACTCTCGCTTTCATGGTCAGTCTGTTTTTGCAGTAGGAGTGTGATATTAAATTGTGAAACAACTGTGAAAGCATTCCTTGGTTAATGTCAGTCATACTGTGGTGAGAACTCAGTTTAATTCCATTTAATCTTGCCAGGGAGGGCTGGCACAGGGGATTTAGAAATACTCAGGGCCCAAGGTTAGATCTTGTTGTTTCAGGAGACAATGAAAGGAAAGGATAGCTGTCTGACAGGAATACAGATATACAGACTTTAGAAAACCTTCCCTTTCCGGAAATCTTTTATCCACATTTATCAGCGAACAACAGAGATAGCAGGCATGTATCCACTTTCACTGATAAGCAGCACATTTGCCTCATTCTGTTTGGGTTTCTTGGCTTTTAAAAAGATGGTGTAAGGGTTCAAAGGATTGGATGTTTTACAAAACACTCACATTTATGATTTTTGGCCAAAGGAAGGAGTTGACTTGAACTTCGTGAAACAATGGTCTTGTGTAACTCAGTCTAAGCAGAGTAGTTCCTTTGAAGTTACTCCCTTACACATTTTTATCTGGCCCACATATTGCTTTAGGTTTTCATCATATTTTGGCCCACCAAGGTAAAGAAGAATCGATGAACTTGCATTGAAGAAGGTTTTTGGAATCATGCCACTCAAGTGTCTTAAAAGCATGCTCACATTTTGATAAGGCTTTGTGTATCGGACATGGACGTCCCATCAGCCTTCTACATTTGTATTTACACTTTACAACTGTTTGCTTTGGGATGTTGTTGTGATTCATAATTGTTGGTTTCATTTTTAACCAGAGCATCTGCGGATTAATGGATGTACCCCATTCAATGGCAATCCATCCATTATTGGAGTTGTTGGGCTTTTTTTGTCAAAACAGAAACATGAACTTCATGATGCATTCAAATACAAGTCACAGCAGCACCCAAGTCATTATGATATAACCTTGAGGAACCATGAAACAAATGTAATTGTTGTTAATCCTGTGGTTGATAGACAGTCTGGTACAAACAACAACATCACAGTCCCTATAGGGCCATGCGGTCAACATGGCTAAACAAGTTTGACATTATGTTACTCTTATGTATGAAACATGAAAGCTCACTTTTTTGTGGTATATTCTTGTAGCATTTTGTCATATATCAAAAATAAAAGTCCACAATTAGAAATCATTATCCAAGAGTTATTGCAATTCAATCACGTGCAGGTAAATCAAAATGTAAAAAATCTGTCTTCTATTGATTTTATGAGATACATCTGAGGTGAGCACCGAATGCTGAATGTGTTTTTTTCTTTGTCAGCACACAGACTGCAGGACTTGCCATGCTCCAGCCTCTCAGTCTAATGAGTAAAGATTGATTGTGAATGGATTAAGACCTAAATGCTGACTCGCCCTTCTCATACTTTGGCATTTACAGCCTTTACTGTACAATATCATTGGACATTGTGCCTGTATATTCTTTCTCAAGAGGAGGTCATGTTAAAGGTGGGGTATGTAATTTATTTCAGAAACACTTTTTGTTATATTCCATGGAATGCTCTTAACATCCAGATAGAAATGAATATCTTAAATGCTTTGACAATAAATACATAAAAAAAAGTCATCTGTGGAAGCCGTAGCACTGTAAAAAGCACGACCAATCATCTGAGCCGGCCCGGCTAAAATAACTGGATGGCCTGCCTGCCTGCCTGTCAGCCTTCCATCTGTGCACAAACTTATCTCGTGCCCTCATTGGTCATGTGCGCGTTTGTGTGTGTTGGAGGAGGGGCTCTGTAAGGAAGTCTGAAGGAAGAGGCATATTTTTTCCGGTTGTGTACTTTCAAATTCTAGCGCACTCGAGCTGGTTTCTCCAAAATGACATACCCCACCTTTAAGCAGACCAGGAGCTGGCAATTCAGCGGAACAGAAACGATCGAGGTTGTGCTTTTTAAGAAGCGGTTTTATCACTGCTACTTTGAATGATTGTGGAACATAGCCTGATAATAAAGACATATTCATAATATTTAATAAAGAAGTGCTAATTAATGGAAAAACGTCCTTCAACAGCGTAGTTGGAATTGGGTCTAACATGCACGTTGATGGTTTAGAAGAGAGAATCATTGAATTTAATTGTTCAAGATTAATGGCTGAAAAGCATTCTAGTTTACTATCTAGTGTAATATTAGAACTTACGTTTCCGGGAGCTGTTGATAACACTATACTGGTCAAAGGCAAGAGGTCATTAATTTTATTTCTAAGAGTAACAATTTTATCGTTAAAAAAGCACATCAAATCATTA
Organism: Pseudochaenichthys georgianus; assembly: GCF_902827115.2. Lineage (NCBI taxonomy): Eukaryota > Metazoa > Chordata > Actinopteri > Perciformes > Channichthyidae > Pseudochaenichthys > Pseudochaenichthys georgianus. Next base: position 6,762,094 of record NC_047523.1, read on the forward strand.
CTACTGAGTGCTATGGGAATAGAAGGCTCAATGGAGCTGTGGCTCTCTGTCAGCCTGGCTACAGTGCTGAAAAGAAATCTTGCATTATTCTTATTCTCATCTATTAATGAAGAGTAGTAGGCTGCTCTCGCTTTACGCAGTGCTTTCTTATATTCATTGAGAGTAATATGCCAAATTAAACGAGATTCTTCAAGTTTAGTGGAACGCCATATCCTTTCAAGTTGTCTCGACTTTTGCTTTATTTTACGGGTTTCGGCATTATGCCATGGAGATAATCTATGTTGTTTTATTTTCTTCTTTTTCAAAGGAGCAACAGTCTAATTTTATTCGCAGCGCATCTATAGCACTATCAACAACATGATCAATTTGGGGTGGTGTACATTTTGTATAAGTGTCCTCCCTTACATGCAGACATGCTATCGAGTTAAGTATTGGTGGAATCTCTTCCTTAAATGTGGCTATAGCACTAACAGATAGGTTTCTGCTGCAGGAGCTTTTGACTAATGCTTTGTAGTCTCGTAACAGTACTTCAAAAGTTACTAAGAAATGATCGGATAAAGCAGGATTATGCGGTTCGACTAATAGTTGCTCAATTTCAATACCATAAATCAGAGCAAGGTCGAGAGTGTGATTATAGCAGTGGGTTGGTTTATTTACACTCTGACAGAATCCAACAGAATCTAATATAGAGTTAAATGCAACAGTAAGGCTATTTTTATCATCGTCAACATGAATATTAAAGTCACCTACGATAATTACTTTGTCTGTTTTAAGAACCAAAGTTGATAAAAACTCAGAGAATTCTGATAAGAATTCTGAATAAGGACCTGGTGCACGATACACTGTAACAAATAAGATTGGCTGCAAAGTTTTCCAGGTCGGATGAGTAAGACTAAAAACGAGGCTTTCAAAGGAGGTATAATTTAATTTTGGTTTAGTATTGATAAGTAAACTTGAGTCAAAGATTGCTGCAACTCCACCTCCTCGGCCCGTGCCTCGAGCAATATGAGTGTTGATATGGCTGGGTGGAGTGGCCTCATTTATGCTGACATATTCTTCATGTCTCAACCAAGTTTCAGTGAGACAGCATATATCAATATTATAATCTGATACTAAATCATTTACCAATATTGCTTTAGATGCTAGAGATCTTATATTTAAGAGACCACATTTAATCTTCCTGTTTTGTTGCACTGTAGTAGTTGTTACATTTACTTTTATTAGGTTATTATTATGTATGACACCTCTATTAGGTTTTACCTTAAATTGTCCTTGGGCAGACACACACACCGCTAATATTGGGTATTTTATTGGGTTCGGGATTCCTATGGATGACTGCCTAGGAGAGAGCGCAGAGAAGCGTGTAAGACTGCGACTCCGCCTCCTGGTCTCAACTCCAGTTTGTCATGGATTAAGTCCACAAAGCCCTGAGATGTTTGCCGAAATGAGATCTGCACCTTCCAAAGTAGGATGAATGCCGTCCCTCTTAATCAGACCAGGTTTTCCCCAGAAGGCTGTCCAATTATTTACGAAGCCCACATTGTTTGCTGCTTATACCTGCTTTAGTGTTCAAACCATGTCTATTTCCCCTTATTTTAAAGCATTTTGTGCTGCATTTCTTGCACAAAAGGTGCTACATAAATACATTGTTGTACTGATAGTAGTTTTGTGAGACACTTTATCATTCTGAATCAGGGTGTTGCTGAAAGTGTGCTCAGAAAACCCTCTGTGGACAGATGGAGATTAGTATTATGCTGTAATTCTTTGTACTGAGATAGTATATGAATCAGTTGAATTAACAGCTTTTAGAGCTTTTACAAAATCCACATTGTTTGGAAACAGAGAAAAGCTTTGGAATAATTCACCGACATCTGTTTCTCTTTAGCAGCACATTTCCATTGGCATGATTCAAGAATAGCAATGGATCCTGAAGGTTCACGTAAGTAAATGTTATTCACTTTCACTGATGATAGAAAAATGGTGATGATTTTGAAATCTGTTAGAAGGTTTATGTGCTATTAAGAAGTTGAGCTCAGTTTTATTTATCCTAACTGAATCCCTTATGACAGTACAGTACCTGAGGTGTGACATGATCCTTACCTTTGACTTTTTACATGACTACTGTGCAGGCATCCAGGATGACCCACATATCAAGGTGATGATGGCAGGGTCGACTCTGAGAAAAGTAAAGTCACGTTCATGGAAGAAGCAGCGACATTTCCGCCTCCTGGAGGACGGCATGACTATCTGGTACAAGTCCAGATGGGCAGGAATGGGCCACTCCACCTGTGAGTGCTTCAACATGTGCACATGTTAGCATGCATTATGTACTGAAATATTAACTGTTGTTTTATTCATATGATCCAGCCAGTCTCTGAATAAAAAGTCCACATTATAATGCATTGGGTTCCAGGAAATGTGGGGGTCAAATGACATGTTAAATACAGAATACAAACACTTTTTTCTATTGGAAAATCTGGAACTCAACCTCACGGTCCTATCATTTCTCCAAGTCTTAAAGTGTTAGGGCTACAGTGCTGTACCAAAATACAGACAAAGGGACAAGCAAGTGGGTGAAAGGGATGTTCTTTATTAGCACGCTTACGTAAGTTGCTGTAGGGGAAAAGGGGGTCCGGGGTTAAGCTGGCAAGCTGGCTGGAGGAGTTAGAGGGACTGGCAGGGTTTCCATGTATGGCAACAATCCAGCAGATACTTGGTATTGGAGCAGGATTCAGTAGAGAAGGAGCTAACTTGATTGATAGGTAGGTGTGCTGATTACTGATTTTGGCCAGGTGATTAGTGAGAAAGACAAGCGAGGGAAGTTGTTTTGCAGAAAGTTAGATATACAGATCACCCCCAAGTCTGTACAGTATTTGAAGCTAGCAGTTTCATAGATTAGCTTAGCCTAGCTTACTGTGTCAAAAGTGGGGTTAACAGCTAATTGGGACTTTAATCGGAGGGTGATCAGTGTGGGTTGACGGCCAGTTTTGATATGAGCCATGACCCCTTTCATAAAGCTCCATAATGGGAGGTGCAACAGGGCAGTATTAGCCTTTGTGCTAATTAAACAAGCATGCTAAATACAAAGTGTAAGACATGCAGGTAGGTACATGTTGTTCCCTAAAGACAGAGCCATGCTTCAGGGTTCAGCTACATACAGTACTAACATGAAAGTTGTTTCTTTGGGCCGTCCAGGTGCCCCACTTGGCTATGGCGAAAACATTTATTAATTTTCATCTCTAAAGTACAATATCACCCATAATGGGTCCTATAATACTCAATCGTGTGTCCCGTGTAGAGAAACCCTGTGTTCTAATCTTATTTAAGTGCTTAATCAACAGCATTGGGTCAGGCCGTGTACATTTCTAGGCATTTGTGATAGTAATGGAGTTGCCATGTATTGTTTGGGTTATGAGGAAGCCACAAACAATTGTATTTGCCCAGGGGTCCCGTTAAAGTTAACTCCAACTGTGACATAGCTCAATATATACAGAACTTAAAGTCCCTAACAACAATGGTTCCTTACCAAGAATACAAAGTTATTATGACAGATATGTGGAAATACAATAAATCACTATAATACAAATATACCTTTTAGATTTAATCTGAGATCTGTTATTGGGTATAAGCATGAGCAGTGCAAATTAGACAATAGAAATAGTGTAATCCTCCAAACACTGAACCTTCCCCATGTCTCAGTCTCAGTCACAGAGATGGAGGCAGTGCGTGAGGGCCACCAGTCGGAGGTCCTGCTGAGTACTGCTGAGGAGTTCCCTGCTGACCTCTGCTTCACCTTAGTGTTTCACGGTCGCCAAGGCAACCTGGACCTTGTGGCTGAGACGCCAGAGGAAGCTAAGGCCTGGATCCAGGGGGTGCGCAAGCTGATCCACAAGGCTCAAAACATGGATGAGAAGGAGAGGCTGGACCAGTATCCTTTCACTGGATTACTTTGTTTGGTATAATATAAAAGTTTAGTCTGGTGTTATCTGGTGCCCAACACTGGCTCATTTGCTGTCTTCTCTGAACAAGGCAAAGTAGTCTTGCTAGACCCATACATTACACATACCCATTCTTTTTTTTCTAATGTTAAAGGTGGGGAAGGTAAGTTTGAGAAACCGGCTCGAGATACACTTTTTGTTATATTCCATGGAATGCTCTTAACATCCCGATAGCAATGAATATCTTAAATGCTTTGACAACAAATCCATAAAAAAAAATCTCATCCGTGGAAGCCGTAGCTCTGTAAAAAGCACGACCAATCATCTGAGCTGGCCCGGCTAAAATAACTGGATGGCCTACCTGCCTGTCAGCCTTCCATCTGTGCACAAACTTATTTCGTGCCCTCATTGGTCATGTGCGCGTTCGTGTGTGTTGGAGGAGGGGCTCTGTAAGGAAGTGGCAGATTTTTTCCGGCTCTGTATTTTCAAATTCTAGCGCACTCGAGCTGGTTTCTCCAAAATGACCTACCCCACCTTTAATTAGCCAGAAAAAAAACACCAAACAAACAACCACAAATATTTTTTTTAGCTCACAAAGTTGGAGTTGTTTTCATCGGGTTTCTTAATAGAGCTCCCTTGAATTGTTGTTGCGTCCTATTTTGTGTAAGGTCTTTTCCCTTAGCATCTTCTCAGGTGGGTCTGGGACTGGTTTAAGAAAGCTGACAAAAACAAAGATGGTAAGATGACTTTCAAAGAGGTGCGGAAACTGCTGAAGATGATGAACGTGGAAATGAGTGAGGACCATGCTTTCCATCTCTTCACGGTGAGCTTTCTAACTTCTTTGGATAAGGTTACTTCTTCTGGAACCTGCCTCCCTAAGGTGGCTTTTTTTTGGTGATATATATTTTTGAGTCTGATCTAAATCGGTTTTCCTCCTGTGTTTACGAGTTAACGAAAGGTGAGAAACATATTTTGACAGTAAATTATTTCTATGATTTATTATTATTTTTTTTAATTTTTTTTTTATTCTACTAAAATCATACAAAAACAAAAACGTATAATTCATACACACAGATGAACAAAATGAGTAGAAGCGGGAGGGCTGAAGCATAGCTTATGGGCTCTCCCGTACATCATCATTAGCATCAATATAATAATGGCATTTATTTCATCAAAAACGTATAGAAATTAAGGAGTAAAAAGAAATAAAGAAAACTAATAAAAAACTGGAAAAAAAAAAAGAGTTAGGGCAAGAAAAAAGTAAATGCATATATAAGTAATACTGGGAATATCCAATACTTGTTAGCTGGAGTTATCTGCAAATAGAATTGTTTTTACTTTAGTTTTGAATTGATGATGACTAGTAATACTTGAAAGGTCAGGGTGAAGTCCATTCCACGTTCTAACTCCGATTCTGGATCAGCTGTGTGATTTGATGGTTGTTCTACAGGGCTTGCTACACAACCAGTTAGGATGCCTGGTTGGGTATTTCCTGACTGTGGTTTGGAACTGCTTTTGAATGTTAGTAGGCATTTTGTTATGGAAAATGTTGTGCATAATCAGTACTGTTTTAAGCTTAACTATATCAACACATTTGAATAGATTGAGTTTTTTAAATATGGGAGTTGTGTGTTCATATTTACCAACACCACAGACTATTCGTAATACTTTTTTTTTAGATGTTATTATTTTTTGTAGATTTGTTGAGTACGTGTTTCCCCATATTTCGTAGCAGTAATAAAGGTAAGGGAGAAATAGACTGTTATAAAGAGTTCTGAGTATTTTTTCCTCGAGAATGTTCTTAGTACGATACAGAATACCTATTGTTTTTGACAGTTTAGTTTGTACATAATTTATATGGTGCTTCCAGTTGAGTTTTTCATCAACAATGAGTCCAAAAAATGTACATGCACCAACTTTCTCTATCTCAGTACTGCAAATCCGTATAATACAGTGATTTCTACTCTCAGACTTTGTATTGAATAACATGTAATTTGTTTTGGCCACATTAAGGGATAATTTATTAACTGCAAACCAGTTACATAGTATTTCTAATTCTGCATTTACAATTTTCAGAGAGCAGAGAATGGTGGTATCATCGGCAAACAAAATTAATTTTAACATGTCTGAGGTGTTGATGTAATTAATATAAATCAGGAACAGTTTGGACCTAAGATTGATCCTTGAGGGACTCCACATGTTATAGGAAGATTGTTTGATTTCGCCTCGTCTATGTCCACATATTGTAGCATATTTATCAGATAACTCTTGACCCATTCTTTGGCTTGACCCCTTATGCCATAATGTTCTAATTTGTTGTGTGTAGCAGTATGGTATGGTTCACAGTATCAAAAGCCTTTTTAAGGTCAATGAATATACCAGCTGTAATCATTTTTTTCTCAATGTTGTTGGCAATTTCTTCAACCAGTTCAATTACTGCTGAAGAAGTAGAGTGATATTTCTGAAATCCATATTGGCTGGGGCATCGTATATTACATTTGCTGAGGAATGACTCCAGACGGTTGCTAAAGAGTTTTTCCAGGATTTTTGAGAATTGTGGTCGTAAAGAAATGGGTCTATAATTATTAAAACTAGATTTATCACCAGATTTGAAAACCGGAATCACCTTCGCGATTTTCATTTCATTGGGAAAAATAGCTTGTTGGAACGATTTATTGCATATATTTACTAGGGGGGCTACAATGTGTGGTGCAACTTGTTTAACAATATTAAATTAATGTTTTTAATTATTAGTTCATCTGTGAAAAAATTGTTAATTTAATGTTTTTAATTATTAGTTCATCTGTGAAAAAATTGTTGAATTCAGTATTGAGTGTTGACTCACTTTGACCAAGAGGCTGAAGGGCACCTCTACCTGTGATACATGAAATGTTTTTAATTGGCGCCAATAGCGCTTTTATATTTTGTGTACTTTTAGCTCTCCAGCTTCATATGGCCAACATTCCAACAAAACACTTTTTGGACCAAAAAAGTGAAACCTTCCAAAGGTTTCCGTTAACAGATGGAAAAAAAATCCTTTTTATCCAGGCAAAGGATCCAAACACTTTCCCAGACACCATGTAACAAAATCTAAAACATGTAGGTGCAACAAATAAATGACTAAAGCCTTTTTATTTCCACAGATGGCAGACAAGTCGGACAGTGGCTCTTTGGAAATCGAGCAGTTTGTCTATTTCTACAAGATGCTGACTCAGCGGGATGAGGTGTGGAAGGTGTTCCAGGACTATTCTGGAGATGGAGAGAAGTTGATGTTGGAGGAGCTGGAGAACTTCCTGAGCATGGAGCAGCAGGAGGGAGAGAAGAGTTCCCATGCCCAGGAGCTGATCAACCGCTACGAACCATCAGAATCAGGTAAAGATGTCCGTGACTGGCAGAACTGCGTTTCTCGTTGACGTCCCACATGATTTCTGAGGACAGGCTGGAGTTTAAGAGGAGTTGGCCAGTTGCCCCTAAAATACAGTCACAAATGATTGATGCAGTATTAGCAACATGTATAAGCTATTCAAATGAAAAATGCATTATTGGATATTAATATGTAGTACTCTCAGTGTTTTTCCAGAGAGTGGTTGCAGGTGATAAAGGGTTGATATTAGCATTGTATGGATGAGGTGGGTGGACCTCAAGCAATAGGGTTAACCATTTCAGTAATATTATATTGTAATGCAAATATGTTTTTGTATTCCGCTACCCGAGGTCACCAGTCAGTTATCTTGTTTTCTTGATGCAACAAAATTGTGTCAACTTTTATTTGGAGTATATTTAGATTTGTTTGTAAGTTCATTTAAACCTGGATTGTGCTCTTGTGCAGCCAAGAAGCAAGGTGCCATGTCCTTAGATGGCTTCCAGATCTACCTGTGCTCCCAAGAGGGCTCCATATTTAAACCTGAGCTGCGGGAGCTTCACCAGGACATGAGCCAGCCGCTCAGCCACTACTTCATCTCCTCCTCACACAACACCTACCTCCTGGAGGACCAGCTGAGAGGACAGAGCAGCCTGGAGGCATACATCCAGTGAGGCTGCTGCACATGCATGCAACATGGTTTAATCTTAGAACTGGATATCATTGAACCAGAGGGTAGACAATCACGAGAAAGCCTACAGAAGTTAATTTAATGTACTTAGAAGCCACTCATATCAACTCCAGATAATTCGTTTTGGACATTTTCCAGAGTTTCCCTTTCACATGTACTTCACACATGTAGCACACAACTGAGATACACTTATACATGTGTGTGTGTGTGTGTGTGTGTGTGTGTGTGTGTGTGTGTGTGTGTGTGTGTGTGTGTGTGTGTGTGTGTGTGTGTGTGTGTGTGTGTGTGTGTGTGTGTGTGTGTGTGTGTGTGTGTGTGTGTGTGTGTGTGTGTGTGTGTGTGTGTGTGTGTAGGGCCCTGAAGAGAGGCTGCCGGTGTGTGGAGGTTGACTGCTGGGATGGCAGTGATGGGGAACCCGTTGTGTATCACGGTCACACTTTAACTTCCAAGATCCTTTTTAGAGACGTCATATCAACGCTGAAGGAATACGCCTTCAAGGTGAGCAGCACGAGCATTTTAAAGGGTTTTTCACAATCAAAAATAATATTCCATCAGTTACAGCCCAGTCCGGTTTTATATTCAATTCAATAGCAATCTTTTTTTGAGAGAATACATTTTCTAGTTAAAGACCTCACTGTGAAAAGTTAGCATTGGAACAGAAGAAATTATTTCCTATTAAAACTGTTTGTTCTGTGTGTTCTGTGTATTCCCACAAAAACAAATACTAATAATAAAGTCCAAAGTATTCATGGTTGCACACAACTAAAATAATTGAAAATGGTTTTTGGGTGCCAAGCAAACCAACTGTTGAGTACTGTTGTGGCCATAAAAGTGTGAAGCAAACATGTTCCCAAACCCTGGAACAACTGTACCCCTGCTGACTGAACCACAGGACATGGAAAACAACCACAAACTTGGTGTATCTCTTCTTCTGAATTGTATCCTTCTCAAACTTTCCTACCCAACTTTAGAATGATATAATGCAGAAACTGTTCTAGAGGATTGTGAAAACGCGCACTAAATGGAAATTCAATACAATAGTTTCACCACTGAGATTGCAGGAGCTGATAGAATTACACTATAAATAAGAAAAAAGATTACATTTAAAAGCCATTATTGTGTCTTCTCTTTCCTGTTCGATAGGCATCTGACTTCCCTGTCATTCTGTCCCTGGAGAATCACTGCTGTGTGGAGCAGCAGACCGTCATGGCCAAACACATTAGAGTCATCTGTGGGGACATGCTACTGACCACGCTGCTGCATGGACAGGTCCCTCAACAGCTTCCGTCTCCACAGGTTAGAATCAGATTGTTTTGTATTTCTTTTTGAAGAAATTCATAGGGGGAGGCACCCTGGGATTCATTTTTACTTACAATCTATCATGACACACACATTTCTAAATGTCAATATAACATTTTGTTTTATAGAGACATTCATGGTCCCCCGAGAAATGTCCTACTGACTTTTATGACCCCATGACTTTTCATTTAGTGTCACTAGTCACATTTAAGGGAGCAGTGGATATGGTTTAGTGGCGTCTAGCAGTTTAGTTCCAACCCAGTCTCATGGAATTTCGTGTTCACCAACATGATTTCCCCCTTTTTTTCGTGTTGCACAGCACGATTTTAAAAGCAATGTATTTCTACTGGTAATGTGTTTCGTGCCTGCAGCACGTCTTTTTCTCCGGTGGGGTCGTGGGAGACCGGAAGCTGTGTGGTTCATAAAAACATGTTTTACTCAATATCAAGCCACAATTATTGCTTTTATTGTAAATCGTATAATTTCGGACTTTTGTTGCCGTCTGTGAGGAAAATAAATGGGGCTCAAAGCCTCAGGATACTGAAATCTGTATTTTTTTAATCTTTTATTCTTTTCAAAATAACACACTGTTATTTACTCACCAATAACACACAATTATCCTTGCTTTTATTTATTGGTTTAATTCCATAATCTCGGGCTTTTTTGGCGTCCGACAGGAACTGAATTTCAAAATAAAAATAACCGGAAACAGACGTAGGCCCCTTGGAGTTTAGGATGGCCGAAGACACTACACTACCCATAATCCCCAGCTATCGTAGGACTACAGTCCCCGTGATTAATCTTCAAGCTCTGGGATTGGATGTTGGAGTGGCAGTGCGCCAAGGTTACGCCGAGCGTCAAACAGCTGTTTGAAATGGAACGAAACCACGCCAGACTATCCAAAACTGGAATCGAACGCCCCCCCCAGAACTACACATGCTGGCTATTGTGTTTCGCAAAATGTTCTATGGGACGTCTCTACTGAACGTTTTCGTTTTTCCCACAATTAGAAGTTGCCATTATTAAACACATTGGTGTTATCAAATGTAAAACATATGATTAATAAATGGGTGAAAATCGCTTGTGTCCATAATGCGCAGCATTAATATATACCCACATGACAGCTCATTGCTACTTTGTAATTCTTCTCCACTACAATTCAGAGGTTAACCTGGTATTTTTACTCCACTACACTTATTTGAGTTACTTTGCAGATTCTGATTAATGATGTGAAATTTAGTTACACCTGAGTAAAATTCAGGGAAGGTGATTGTCAAGTGCCAACAATCAGGAGAGATATTTGATAGTTGGTGCTTGAGAAGACTAAACATTTATCTGCAATTGACATGAATGGAAACGAGTAATAAAGTATATTAATTACTCGTTATTCTCTACTAATAGTTAATTAAAGACTGTATATAATGACTATTTTGCACATCCCTTTCAAGATTTCAAGATGTTCTAAGGTTTATTGACATATCATATAGGCCTACACAACTATGGTGTAGTTATGCATTGAATTAAAAACTTGGGTCGCAGGTTCCTCAATAGTGCATTACAAGACATCTATCAATATGTGTGCATACCTTCAGCAATGTTAACTATGTTGAAGCACTTATTTTAACTGATATTATACATAATGTATTATACTCTTATAAGATGTATGTAGATATGTCATCTCCGGCCTTGTCAGGTATTGAACAATCAATAAATAAAGAACACAGAATTGTTAAATATAAAACACAGAATTTGTGTGATTATACTAAATGATTTACAAATAAACACCACTGCATATTTACAACTGTTGCACATGCTGATGTAACGCAAATGTTCCAACTTGGGATCAATAAAGTATACTTATCTTAAGCTGATCGATGGCTGCTGCCATATTTGCAAAATTTGCCTCTGAACCTTGACAAGTGCATGTTTCAGGCTTATCAATTAATGTAATGTAATGTAATGTAATGTTATCAATTAACGACAGGGGTCACAAACATAAGACCAGCTGTTAAATAAAGCTCTTCTTACCTTAGCTGGCATGTGTGTATATATATTAATGCTGCCCATTATGGGCACAAGCAATTTTCACCCATTTATTAATTATATGTTTTAAATTTGAGTGTTTCCTATCCCTTAAACCCCAGCATGTGTACTCCGAAAAAATATTTGTTTCTCCGAATCGAAGGGGAAAAATACAAAAGCATTGCACACAATTTAAACCAATGTTGTGTAATTAACAAGGATAATCTGGTGTTTTTTAGTCGATGAGTAGTGCAGATATCACTGTAAAATAAATCGACTGTAAGGGGAATACTTACTTCCGGGTGTACAATTCTCCGTTATCTAATGAGAATGGACGCTCACATTGCCTTTAAGGGCAGCCGACACAAACGAATGCCGTGCTTCCGTGAGCGTCAAATCCCAACGCAGATGGGAATACATTGCAATCAGTTGAAAGCTATTTGCGTCCCTTTATGACGCTGAAGGAGCCTAGGAGCGTCACAACTAATGATGTTACGTATTGCGCGGAGGCTTCGGAGCGTGTGCCGAGTAATCCCCGAAGCTTTTTGTGAAGCATGTATCGAGGCTTGTATCGTTTTGGGCCAGTGACGTCATCGATGACAAACGAAGCCTCACTGCCTGTCGACACCACGTGACTGCTTCACGAAGCGATTCAGATCGGTTGAACCGTTGAACCCATACAGTCTATGGTTGAACCACAACGCTCATAATACCCATGGATCAGGGTTTCCGCTAAGATTTTTTCTCGCCGGTCAAATGTCCGTGCAGAATTTATTTTACCGGACACATTTGAAACTTACCGGTCATATTTCAATAATAATAATAGTTGTGTAGCAGAGTTTCCGTTAGCAGGTAATCACCGGACTATGAGCAGATATGCTTCAGTTTAAAACTCAGTTCACGGTCTCATTTTTATATTGCTTCAGTTTATAATCGTAACAGATCGAAAAATTCAGATTCATTTTTCAATAAATGATTCCACAAACAACAAACAACATAATTATTACATTCAAACAAACTACTTGTAGTAGATAACGTACATTATTCAAAGGTTTACATCAACTTTGAATAATAACACGGGAGAAACGGATCCTCCCTCTCTCCCTCCCTCTCACGTCAGTTTCTCATGCAGCTCCTGCAGCTCGCTAAACAGTGGGCGGGGCTTCAGGTGATCATGCAGAGCTGCGTGTCTCGGTCAGACTCAGCAGCTGATCTGATCTCTCTCTCGCTCCGGTTACACTTCACTCGCGTTTATGTCCATATGGATCAGATCCAGCTCTCCTGATCGGCCTTCATAGAGAGCACCGATCAAACTATTAAGAGTGAATATCGGCCGATAATGACCGGCGGCCGATCGATCGGAGCCTCCCTAATTATTACCAGACATTTTGACCGGCAGGTTTTGAATTTACCGGTTTTTAATATGTTACCAGCTAAAAACCGGTAATTACCGGCTAACGGAAACCCTGCCATGGATGTATAACAAGAACCATATTACCCCTCCTGTACCCGGGCCCGGTGACACGATGGAATTAAGAGAGCTCAGACCCTCACTTATATAGAGGTCGGAACATGTCATAAGTATAAATGGAAGCAAGCATAAATAAATGTAGGAATAAAAACATCAATAAAAACATCAATAAATACAGGAATACATATCTTGCAGTGTTTTCAGGGAGCTTTAGTGTGTGTGCTGTGGCTCAGCTGGAAAGCAGTTGACTCATGACCGCAGGGTCCCTGGTTCAACGACTGAACAATACGTATTTTGTTGTTGTTTATAAAAGCTACAGCTAAATGAGACAATGTAGTTAATAAATGTATTATTTGATATGGTTTAGCCTTTCTCAGGCTACAACAAGTTTATGAATATTATTAAGGAATACAAATCCCTCTTTGCAATGTGTACCCGCCTCCTTAGGCTTTTCAATCACAATCATTAAACTGGAATAAATACAATATTGTTAACATGAAAATATGATTTAATGTTCGTTGTTTAGAGTTATTCTAAGGCTTTACTCATTGGGAACTCGGTATGAGAGAGCACACTGTTGAGATGTCCAATCTGCCTGTTTTACACACTTTGACCAACAGGGGGTTTGTGTTCAAATGAAGCCCATGATGAAGCCTCATGAGATGAACCCTCATGAGATGAACCCTTTTGCGAACCAATTGGCTCGAAAGCTTCAAAGCTTCATAAGGCTTCATCTCGCCATCACTAGTCACAACTGCACACCACGGACACTGACCAAACGTTGCTCCTGGACGATTATGGAGTGAGAGTGTGTTGCTGTTTCTGGTTATTTTTATTTTGAAATTCAGTTCCTGACGGACGCCAAAAAAGCCCAAGATTATGGAATTAAACCAATAAATAAAAGCAAGGATAATTGTGTGTTATTGGTGAGTAAATAACAGTGTGTTATTTTGAAAAGAATAACAAATTAGAAGGAAAAAAAGATTTAAAAAATACAGATTTCAGTATCCTGAGGCTCTGAGCCCCATTTATTTTCCTCACAGATTGCAAAAAAAGTCCGAAATTATACGATTTAAAATAAAAGCAATAATTGTGGCTTGATATTGAGTAAGAACATATTTTTATGAATCACACAGCTTCCGGTCTTCCACGACCCGACCGGAGAAAAAGACGTGCTGTAGGCACGAAACACATTACCAGTAGAAATACATTGCTTTTAAAATCGTGCTGTGCAACACGAAAAAAAGGGGGAAATCGTGTTGGCGAACACGAATCAATAGATTAAAAATCGTGTTGGTGAACACGAAATGCCATGAGACTGGGTTGTTAGTTCACCTCTCCCTTTACAAATGGATGAGGACCTGAAGTGGCATTTAGGTAACATTAAAACTTGAAAGGCCCTCTCAATTTTCAGCCTTTTGTTTGTTTTTTCTGGGATACTAGGACAAAAAAAGAACCTGGCTGTGACCCTGGCTGACTATGTAGATATGAAGGTTTTACTCTATATGCTAACCCAAACCCCAAATGGTGACTAAATGCCTGCAAACATATGTCATTCCCATTAGCACAGCTTTACTGAGTTTTGTGCTAATAGCAAATGTTAGCATGCTAACACACTAAACTAAGAGGGTAACCAATAAACTTCCTAAACATCATGCTAACATGTTAACACTGTCTTCGTGAGGATGTTAGCATTGGCATGTTAGCATCTAGCCTATTGAGCCTTTCAGAAATGCTACCATGGCTGTCTTGTTGTTTCATATTGCAGTTTAAGTGTAAACATCTCCATTATTATAACGTTAAAGTCTTATTAAGCTTCAGTTAACATTCTGCTCTGGGTCAGTGTTTCACTGATAGAACTGAAACGTTTTCAGACTATACCCAGCCATTAGCAATTCCGATACATTAAACAAATGAATGGTTAGTGTGTACCATGCTATCCATCTTCCACTCATCCTAAAAGCATAACCATTGTCGAACTTCCAAACAATGGTCCTTTACAGCACTTAGGACAATCAATACTAACTCAAAGTAATGGCAAATCAATGCTATGAGGTATTCCAGTGAGGATATTGTCAATTGAATAGAGGTGCATTTGCTGTTCTGAGACAGCAAAGTGCAGGAATATGGAACACCTTCATGAGTAGTCTGGGTACTGAAGACACCAAGTACTTAAATGTTAGGACGTTTTAGTTTCCTGTCAATATAATGCTGGTCTATCCCACATTCCAACAGTAATTCAGCACACTATAGGCGGATTATGAGACATGCAAACCATCCCACAACCCCCTTCAGACAATGGAAAGACACAAAGACTAAATAGTTGTTTAGCCTCTAATTTATTTCCGGTTTTTATGGTCTCTTTGTATCTGTTCTCTCTGTGGGTTTGTGTCTCTCTGGGATGATTATGTGTCTCTTTTTTGGTATTTTGCCTCTTTTAAGGTTATCTTGCTTAGTCTATATTCCTATTGTGTCTCTTGTAGTCTTTGTGTGTATCTTGTAGACGTTAATGTTTTCTTGTTCGTATTTTTAGTGTCTTCAAGGTCATTTTGCTGTTTTGTCACTCTGGTCTTTTTCTGTCTTTTTTTTAAATGTTGGCAATCAATTTGAGTCCCTTTGTAGTTGTGATAGTATCTTTGTATTTACTTTTGTGTTTCTTGTAGTCTTTTCTGTATCTTTGGGGGCATTTTCAGTCTCTTTCTGACATGTGCCTGTGCCCCATCGGCTGCTGTCTGTAATCCTTCCATAAGCAACTATCACTAATGGATTTCTTTTTGTAACTGTATTAGATTAAGTTCTAAAATCAACTCAGTAATTAAAAAAAAAAAACAGAATAATAAAACAATTGAAGAAGAGGCAAGGATCTAATACAGGACAGTGTGTAAACAAACTGCTCTCACCAATCTGTGCCTGGTGTTCCTTACAGGAGCTGAAAGGTAAGATTTTGCTGAAAGCCAAGAAAATAAGCGGTACAGAAGGCAGTCTCGATGAAACCCTGACAGATGACATTAGCGATGAGGAAGAGATGACCAACCATGAAGCTGAGAGCCTTTCTGCAGAGGAACCACCAGCTGGGACTTTGAACCACGATGGGAAGGTATCATTGATACTTTATGGATTTTCTATAAACTCTGATGCACTTTGATGTCTTGATCTCTTTGAATCTAAGAAAGAGCCTTTGTTCTTTTTAAGTTTAAGTGTTTTGTTAGATAGTTGATGAGAAGAACACAGAGAATCTTATCTTGAGTGATAGTACATCAGGAGTGAATGGAGCTTGAGTGTAGAGAGAGACAGGAAACTGGGTTTGGACATAAGAGACAGAGTGGTGAGACTGGAGAGAAAGAAGGGAGATAGTGAAAAGAACCAGGAAACGAAGACAGATATGAGAGACAGCATCCAATATGTGTCTTCTTAGCTGTGGCGAAACATTGTTATTTGTTTTATAGCCATGTGTGATATTGAAAATATTGTAATTCAGCCACAGCATTCCCCATGGGCAGTGAGAGATTAACGGCAATAACGATTATTCAATTAGAGGTAATGAGAGATGAAAGGAATCGTAGGAATTGTTTTAACCAGATTTTGTTGAAGCTTTGATTGAGCAACATTAATGTGGCGTTGTTTTTTTATCTACTCTTAACGATGTCATTAACAGTCCAGTAATTAAATAATAATTACTCAGCAAATTGTCCACTGCTGACATGAAACATTTAACTGTGTGAACAAAGTTGGGACGTTTTGTCAACAGCTAAACAAAACTGCAACCAAAAACGTGATCATAGTTTGTGTAAAAATGTATACAAAATTGATAATTACCTAGTTATTTGTACCAAATGTAAATAGAACAGCTAACTGTGTCCATCAATCTGGGTCAGTTTAGCAATTATTTATAATGTAAACTAAAAACATTGATACATATCATCAGCTTTATGTACAATTCTTAACTGATATGATTTGCACTTGCATGAGGAATGTGAACTACAGGAAGTCTATTTCTTTTGTTTTGTAGAAAAATGTGAATCTAATTCAAGTCAAATCGAGGTTACAACAGACATTGAGACATCACAAAAATTGTATTGTTGTCCAAAGAATTGCTGTAATATTCTAAAGAATCTCTTCTAAAGAATTTGGACTCTGTTCCCATGCATGCTGAAATAACTTAGAAAATAATGGAATTCAGCAAAAGCATTAATATAATAAATATATGAAATATATTTAGTTTATAATAGCTACATAATTGTGTAATCATTGCCCTTACGGAGTGATTTCAGGGTTTTGTTGAACTTAAGGACAAATTATTTTTGAATTATTCGTTTATTTATATTTTTCAAGACCAATTTCAATTATTTTGTTGAAGTTTTAGTTAGTATTTAAACAGATAAGTAAGTACTTATTATGTAATTCTAAACTTTTTAAACAAGTTGCAATTTAATTTGACAACTACAAATATAATTGAATGACTGGCCTAATTTACAGGGTTACATTCCAACCTTGTGGCCACTGCTCACCATATATGCTGTTGATGTTTGAAGTGGTGGGTTTCAGATTTAATCATTGACTTTTTTTGGAATTGTATTCTCCCATTTTGCAGAATTCCAAGGCCAAACTGTCTAAGGAGCTGTCAGACTTGGTGGTTTACTGTAAGAGTGTTCACTTCCACGGCTTTGAGTACGCCCGCTCATACGGCAAGTGCTCCGAGATGTCCTCATTCTCCGAGTCCAAGGCCAAGAGGCTTGCTAAAGACACAGGTACCACCATCATGAGGGAACAGCCGGGAACAGCTTAAGTGCATGTTATATCCTTGATGTTATGACGCATCTTTTCAATTTACACACGGCATCTATTGCACGTCTGTCCGTCCTGGGAGAGGGATCCCTCCTCTGTTGCTCTCCCTGAGGTTTCTCCCATTTTTCCCTTTAAACTGGGTTTTCTTTGGAAGTTTTTCCTTGTACGATGTGAGGGTCTAAGGACAGAGGGTGTCGTATTGTCATACTGATATTCTGTACACACTGTGAAGACCACTGAGACAAATGTAACATTTGTGATATTGGGCTATATAAATAAACATTGATTGATTGATTGATGTTACTATAATACGTTATACATATTTTATGCTCTCTTCAGGGACAGATTTTGTGCAGTACCACACACGGCAGCTGAGCAGGATTTACCCAGCAGGCCGGAGGACGGAGTCCTCCAACTACAACCCGCAGGACATGTGGAGCGTGGGCTGCCAGATAGGTGAGGGGGGGATACCTTGCCTCTAAACTCACTCATATGTCCTGTTTCCAGTCTTAAAGGAAAACTTCAACCCCTCAAAATCACTTATAATAATAATTCCTTCCATTTATTATAGCGCTTTTCCAGTGCTTAAAGTGCTTTACAGATACACATTACACATATTTATATACATGCAACGGTCACTGTGGACAATACCCAAAGGAGCAAGTTCAGGTGAAGTGTCTTGCCCAAGGACACAACGGCTTTACAGACGCAGCAGCGGCGGGTTTCACCCCTTGATCTGATGATCATTGCACAGCACACTGCGCCACACCGTCCATCTTCACACCTCAAAGTCATCGAGGCGCTTTTACAAGTACACATTAGTATCATACATGTACTGTGGACAATACCCACAGGAGCAAATCC
The DNA here is from genome assembly GCF_902827115.2 of Pseudochaenichthys georgianus. Lineage (NCBI taxonomy): Eukaryota > Metazoa > Chordata > Actinopteri > Perciformes > Channichthyidae > Pseudochaenichthys > Pseudochaenichthys georgianus. Next base: position 6,780,525 of record NC_047523.1, read on the forward strand.
GGGTGAAGTGTCTTGCCCAAGGACAAGGAGCGGGTTTCGAACTGGAGTTCCCCAGCACCCCCCTTGATCTGATGATCAGATGCACCGACCACTGCGCCACCCATCTTTATAACTTTATAAATGCATTTATGCTTTCTTCACTTTAATGTTGCAGCGTGTTAATGTTAAGCTTATTCTAACTTTAATTACTCCAGATATATCCATATGTATTATTTAATTTACAGGTTTTGCCTCCACTGGAAACACGTTGTTATCTAGACTCTGAGTCTGGTAAATCATGTGATAGAGCGAGCAAATCAAATCAAAACACAGATCATTCCATTACGTCCCTTCTTCCCCACAGTGGCTCTGAACTTCCAGACAGCAGGTCTGGAGATGGATCTGAACGACGGGCTGTTTGCTCAGAACGCCGGCTGTGGCTACGTCCTAAAGCCTGCCTTCATGAGGGACGGCAACACTCAGTTCAGTCCGGAGAAACCCGAGGAGCGGCCCGGCTACACACCTATGCGCTTATCCATACAGGTTCAAAACTGTGTCTTTAGTCCATTTGTGTTTGCATTGTGCAACTTCTAATGTCAGTATGTTCATTTCTAATGTCCTGCAGGTCACCCTTGAAAAAGAGATCTTTTGATCTCAAGGGGCTTTCACCTGGTTAATAAAGGCTACAAACAAACAATGTGAAGCAGGAGAGACACAGTGCTAGAACAGCAAAGTATCTGATGTGAATATGTGTGTTTATCAGGTGATCAGCGGGCAGCAGCTCCCAAAGGTGAACCAGAAAGAGGGCTCTATAGTAGACCCCCTGGTCAGAGTGGAGATCTATGGAGTGCCACAGGACCAGGCCAAAGAAGAGACAAGTCACATAAACAACAATGGTGAAAACAGAAACAACAGATATTGTATTAACATGGATGGCTTTGATGATATGATGAGTCACATCCCAGTTGGTCATACTCCCTCCTCTGCTGCCCTCTGCCTGCAGGCTTTAACCCGGTGTGGAATGAAACTCTAAATTTTGTCATCCACACCCCTGAGCTGGCCCTGGTTCGCTTTGAGGTAGAGGACTACGACAAGACATCCAGGAACGACTTCATGGGACAGTTCACTCTACCGTTTACGAGCATACAAGCAGGTGAGCCGAAACAGAAACCCCCAGTTACAGCTCACTGCGGTGTTCATTCACCTTTATGCCTCACTTGGAAAATGATGTTCTTTACATTTTGATGATTTTGGCTGTCATCATGGATTTAACAAAGTGTGTAGTTAAAATAAAACCATCATTTATTTTAAATAGTGTTTTTTTTATTATTTTCCACTTGATTTATTTATTATTTTTCTCATACTGTGCTGCAGCATGTCTTTTCACCCCCAGAGCCCAGTCTGCTCTGATTGGTTATCTGTCCGGCTCTGTTGTGATTGGTCAACCACTTAGAGATGTCCCGCCCCTTAGTTTATCACTTACAATCTGTTTAAGCGCTAGCCAATAGAAGCAGCAGTGTTACATAGTGATGTCATTTAAAAGTTTGAGATCCCATATAATATTCACGACTAATGCCACATTAAGTAGAACTCAACACCAATGTTTTTGCTTTTTCTAAACCTAATTCTTCTCAATGTCTTTCCATTTGCAGGATATCGTCATATACATTTACTCTCTAAAGATGGAACAGCCATCCCTCCCTCCTCCCTCTTCGTCAACATCAGCATCTCAGAACTCACAAGAAGAAGTCAGATCTGAGGATATGAAGTCGGAGGTGGAGGTCTTGGCTGGGGAAGCAAGAGAAACACTTCATCAAACTTCAATCTGTTATTGGATGTTTGTCTGGAGGAAGTAGGGTAACGGTCGGGGAACAGAAAAGTTATTAGTTTTATCGGTTTTTGATAACCTAAAAAAGCAATCAGCGTGTCAGAAATCAGACTTTGTGTACTGCATAACTCCATAACATAATCTATTAGATTTCTTTAATAGAGAACTTTATTTAAATGTTATTTAAATTAGTATCATTATAAAATAGTGTTGATGCATCTCCTTTACCTAATTTGCCGAGCACTTAGAGTATTACTAAAGATCCAAAGATACCTTGCAGTATTATAGACATTTTTTATATAGGAATGAATTGTGTATATATTCCTGTTCTTATGGCAAATGTGTGCAATTGTCTATTTAACTTTTTATGAAAGTAGCCTAAGAGCTTTTTAAAATGTCGCAAACAAAGGAACGTTGAGTGCTGCATGTCTAGAAAATCTAAATATACACGTCTGCCTTAACATGTAGTGTGTATGCAGAAGGGAGTTACTGAAATAACTGAAAGTGTAATAATGGAATGTGAAAAACTGCCAAATACCAGTATTATTAACCTAATGTTATAAATGACTTACAATTTAGCATCATGTTGGTTAATCTGAGATGGACTTTTCTTGTTATTTCTATTCACTAATGTACAATTTCCACAAGGTAATGTTGTTAATGATGTTAGTGTAGATGTATGTATATATAGGCCAGTAAAAACATGCAATACATTTCCTGAATTGTTCAACATTCAGTCCTCTGCAAATGTTTATGACACATTCATTGTTCAAGGTCATTTATTTACTTTATCTACAATAGTTTCTTTATTACAAGAAAATATCAAATGACTTCAGAAAAAGACGGTTTATTTTTTCACAAATACAACTTACTTTCAATACACAGTCTCTCACTTGATAACATGTACTGACTAGAGTTGGCCTAGCAAGTGCGATAACAATTATTTGTATTAATTGCATCATTTAAAAATAAGTGTAATTGTATAGAAGTCTATGCGAAAATGGCTCGACTTCTCACTTGATTTGTTTCCTCAGAAAGCATCTCTAATTTCAAGTCTTCTTCAATACACCATGATGTGTATTTTGTAAATGAGGACCATATTTAGAGTAAAACAAACAAGAGACAGTGTATGTTTTAGGGCGGTGCTACCTTGCGATTGACAAACCACTACTAGGGTGACTGTCCAATCATGATAGAGCGTAACAATGTGTATGCCTCCCAGCTCCACTCTCTTATCCAAATATGGTCACTCTTGGCAAAAAAAAAAAAAATGCGAAAGGCAAACCTGGAGTTTCAAAACAGTAGTTCACAAACCAATGGGAGACGTCACGTGACCATATCTACTGACTGCCTATATACGTATTTTGTCCTGATGTGTTTTATTAGCCTTGTACAGTACGGCAGTTATGTCGCTGTTGGTAGTGACCTCACATGACAACTCCATCTTTTGTGCCCTCATCAGCATTTTGTCTCACTGTGTTTCTTTCTCTGTAAAACCTCCTCATCTACTTCCTGTTCCTCGTCGGTTGTTCCTTTTTCTTCCACCAATTGCTTTACTTTCTCATCCAGTGTCCCCTGCAAGGCCTCCTTAATGGTTAGGCTTACTGCTCCAGAGTCCCTCTCCACCCCCTGCTCCACTGGCATCTCCGGGTGGTGCCTCTGCAAATGTTTGACCACCTGGAACCTCTGCTTGGCTCTGTAGGAGCAGTGGCGGCAGCTGAAAGGCTGCTGATTGGTGTGTGAGAGGTAGTGATGTCTGAGCCCTGCTGGCCACCGGAAGGCCTTCTGGCACAAGCCGCACGTGTAAGGCCGATCGTCACCGTGTTGGCGCTGGTGGGTTTTCAGGATAAAACTAGTCTTGAAAGCTTTGCCACATTTCTCGCAGACATAGGGCCGCAGGTCGCAGTGCTGTGTGTCCCTGTGAGCACGGAGAGCATCCGCTCGGTTAGTGCGGTAGTCACACTCATCACAGGCGTAAGGCTTGTCCCCTGAAATAGACAAATTAAAGTTATTCAGCATTAAATGCTCAAAACTAAATCTGTAATCTACACTTACAAAATGGAATTCAAAGAAGTGATTCAAAGACTTGAATACAGGTGGAAATCATGCAACAAAAAATGATAGCAAAGATATTATGTGTTAAAAGTAAAGGCCTAAGTTTACTGAACATCATAATGATTTACAGAAATATCCTGCCCCACAATAATAATGTGTTTTTGCGTAAAAATGGCTGACAGAGCCAATGTGGAATGTTTAAGTAGTTGCATAATTTTCAAAAGTGATTAAGTCATATAACATCAAGCTTTGTGTCCTGCTGATACCTGTGTGCTTGGTCATGTGGTACTTCAGCTGAGTCGCCCATTTGCATTTGTAGCCGCACTCTGGACAAAGGTACTTCTTCTCTTCTTGGTGAACCCGCATGTGAAGCTGTGGTAGAAGTTGTTATAAAACATAGACAAATTAAAAAAGTATATATCATTTTCACTCTGTTTTGGGAAATACAGTGGATTTCATTTTATAGTATAGAGGAATATAATCATTACACAAGGTATATAATGTATATTTTGAGTTAGCAAGAAAATGCTTTTAGTCCCATTTTAGAACATGATGTTTTTGAGCGCTTAAGCTTCATGTGGCCACAGTGAGTATTACCACAACAAACATTGGATTTTCTTCCACCTCTTTTTGAGATGAAAGAAAATAAGGAACGTTAAATAAAGTATTCGGGAAAAACCTTTTATCACTTATTCTCACGTCATCAACTCAGGACAGAAACCTCTCTCACATTGCCCTAAGCCTAAGGGCTTCTTATACAGCACTTGTATCTTATAAATAACATACTGTAAACGTACCTTCAATCTAGACGGATCAGTACAGGTGTAGCTGCACTGCTCACAGCTGTACGGCTTCTCTCCAGTGTGTATGCGAATGTGCCACGTGATCTTCTGCTTGTTTCGTGTTGAATACTCGCAGTCTGTGCATTTGTACAGGCGCTTGCCTCCATGGGAACGGAGGTGCTGCTCTAACACCAGCTGATGCCGACAAGCAAACTGGCACGAGCTGCACTTGAGAGGCTTGTCCTCCGGAGATCCGTCCTCGTGTTCGCTCAGAAGGTGTTGTGCCAACAGCTGCCTTGCTTTGGAAGCAAAGGGACACAACTGACACCGGTGTGCCAGGTGGCTTCTCTGATGTGTCACAAGGCTCTCCTTTGTTTGAAAACACTCCTTGCAGGTGTTGCACTTCACCTGAAGGTGATTGCTCTCTTGGTGAGTCTTCAATGTGACTTCACTTCCACATGTGTAGTCACACTGCTTACATGCCAGACTAACCTGGAGCTGGTGCACACGTTTACAGTGGTTTCTTAATGCAGCCTCTGTACTAAACTGAGCATCACAATGAGTGCACGCGTGGTGAAGCTCCCCCGTGTGGCACCTGAGATTGTGACGTCTTACATCGTCAAGCGTGTAGCCACTGAAGTCACATAGTGGGCAGAAGTGTGTTGGCTGCTTGTCGTGGATACGCATCTTGTGCTGGCGCAATTTGGTCACAGCCCCAAAGGTTTTGTCGCACATATCGCAGCTGTGACGGCCGATTCCTGTGTGAAGAGACTCGTGCTCTTCCAAGCGATAGCGCCTTGTGGTGCTAAAAGGACAAAACCGGCATTGGTGGGGTTGTGCGCCTTTGTGTTTGAGCGCAATATGCTGCGTCATGCATCGGTCCTGTTTACAGGTGAAGGGGCACTGCTGACATTGCAAACGTTTAGCACCACCACTCTTCTTGTTGTCATGGGCATACAGGATGTGACGGGTCATAGACAATTGAGATTTGGCTACAAATGAACACATGGCGCATTGGACTTCGTCTGGCTTCAGGCAGCCTCTCTTTTCATGACTGTCTAATGCCCTTTTCTGATTGCACTTAAATGCGCAGCTTGGACAAGAGAAGATTGGATGTTTCTCAGAAACTTTCCCAGTTCTGCCATTGTGGTCTTCCGCCAAGTCCTCTTTTCCTTTGACCGACTTGCTAGAACCCTGATCCTCCACTTCTGGAATGATATGACTCATGATTTTTCTGCAGGTTGACAGGTGCCGTTCGACTGTTGCAAGCCTGACTGATGAAAAAGTGCACAGCTTGCATTCAAATTTCCCATCTTTTTCAGCCAAAAGGGACTTCGGCAGTTGGACATTTCTTTGTTTGTTACTAGAAAAGTTGTTTGAAAGTTTAACTTTCAAAAGCTTTTTTTTCAGAATTGTGCTTTGCTGCTGTCCTGATTCACTGGATGAATCTTCTTGTTCTTGCTGATCAAATTCCTGATCGCTTGAATCCGAGGAAAGACTATTTGGCGACGATAGAAGCTCTGTCTGATTGGAATTTGTTTCCTCATCTCGTTTTTTGGATCCTTCCTGGCCTAGAGTAGAGTTGTCTTCTGCTTTATTTGAATTTCCTACAAATGTCCTTGTTTTTCGTAGAATGGCTGGGCACTTCTTTGCAAGGTGGCTTTCAAGGCCTCGCCTCTGTTTAAACTGTGCACCACAGGCTTGGCATTTGTGTCCCTTTATCCTACCTTTACACAAAGCTTGGCAGTGGTACTTCAAAGCGGTCTCCTTACTGGTTACATAAGAGCATTTGTCGCAACGATAAACGTCTTCAGTTGACACAACAAGCATCTGCACTCGTCCCTCAAGAACCATGGCCTCTGCCTGGTCCTTGTCGTGCTTCTTCATTGCTTTTAGACGGATCTCAGACTCTAATGGCTGATTCTGTTCAGCTGGATACGTGGAACTCATTGGTCCACCTTCATTCTCCACCTCAGGTGTTTGACACCCCCCAGGTTCAACGGGTTGACTTGTATCATTCTCGTCTGAGTCACTTTGTTCACATTCTGCATCTGCCATAGCTACATTGTCTTCCTCTGAGGAAGACGTAGAGACGTATGCTTTCTCTTGGGATGTGTCAGAGACATTGGGGTTTAAATTGGACAAGCTTGGGGTTTTCTTTTCACAACTGTCTTCTTGATTTTGCAAAGAGGGGTTCTGATAGTCAGCCGTTGAGAGTGTTGTTAAAACAAGAGTACAGTACTCCTCAGGATCGTTCCCAGGTGGAGGATCGTCTGAAACACCTTCATTGACAACCTTTCGAGAAACAACATCGAAAACATCCACAGAATCCACAGTTTGTGTACCAACTACGGATTCTTTGTGATATGCTGAGTTAGGAATATCGGATTGTTCTGTTTCAGAAGGTGGACGTCCTTCAGAGGTGGATGGTTCAGACTGCTCATTGGCTGTTGAGGGTTTATTGTAAAAGTCCTGCAAGAACTCGGTAGAATTCCTCTCTTTCTCCTTTGCAGCGTAGTTCTCCAGCCATGCTTTGTCCCCAGGCACGTATCCATGAGCTTTCCTCTTGTGCAGGAAGAGGCTGATGCTGCTGAAGGAGGAATAGAAGCAGAGCGCACAGCGGAACTCTTTCAGCTTGGTGTGTTTGCAGTTCTCATGGTTCTGAAGGGCTTGCCTGTAGCAGGTAGTGTATGTGCAGTACTTGCACTTATAGACGGATGGCTGTTTCTCCTCTCCAGAGTGTTTGGCCAACATGTGATTGCGAAGCTCATATTTGCGCTTGCAGGCGTACGCACAGATCTCACACATGAGTGATTTGGCCTGATGTCGTAACTTGTGGCTATTGAGCTGATCCATGCGGTGACAACGGTAGGAGCACTGGTCACACTGATACCTAGGACAGCAGGCAGGAAGATTAGTCATATCAATATTTATACTAACCCCTTACCTATTTTATATCACCACCTTCCCTATGTTATATACAGAGCAGAGACATCTACAAATACACATTATTATAATAGTACAGATAATATCAGTAATTCCCAAGGTGCTTGCTGCGGGTGGGCCAAGGGAGCGGCAAAATATGTTCATTTATATTTTTTTACTGTACATTTTTCAATTGAGTTCGACCAATATTTTCAAAATGGACGAAATAAGCAACAAATCACTGTATGAGACAAATCTGTTAGACAATGTCTATCTGCTTTAATCTTAATGTTTTGTTAATTATGTGTACCCAGCAGTGTATTAATAATACCAAGATGAAAACACAACTAACATGACAAACAACTGAAGTATTTACCTGAGGTCTCCAGCATGTTTCCTCATATGGACATTCAGATAGTGTTTCCACTTAGTGACGTATCCACATTCGGCGCACATAAAGTTCTTGTCTTCTGAGTGGGTGAGCATATGTTTAGAGAGGTATGACTCGTCTCTGCACCTGAAGTCACACTGGCTACACTTGTGGGGCTTCTCACCTGTAACACACAAAAAGAACAAATCAGAATATGCTGCGCCAAAGTTACTAAAGCTAACCAAACAACATAGCTTGAAATGTAATGATTCTATCTTACCACTGTGCATCAGCATGTGTCTCTTCAAGCCCCTTTTATGCGAGGTCACGTAGCTGCACTGAGAGCAGCGATGGATCTTCTCGTTGGCGTGCAAATGTCCAACGTGCTGCTCAAACTCCACGGGGTTGAATGTGACGAAGGAGCAAAAGTCACAGCAAAGCCGGTCGTTCCCTGGGTGACCGTTCCTCTGGTGCTGGACGAAGACCGTCTTATTGGAACAAGAGAAGTCACACTGTGAGCAGTGGTAGGCCAGGTGCGTCCGATAATGAGCCTCCATGCCTGTGTCACTTTGAAAGATGGCACCGCAGGCGTGATGACGACACTCTACAACCTTGACGCTGTGCACCTCGGCAGAGTGTTTAAGAAGGTCTTTGGGCGAAGAGCTCTGGAAAGAACACCCCTCTTGGAAGCAGGCCACTGGCTTGCTGTCTGATAGGATGTTGTGTGTCTTCATGTGGGCCTTGAGCACCCTGCTCTGGTGAAAGCGCTGACTACAGGTGGGGCAGGGGTAGCTGTCACTCACGCCTTCTGCCTCGTCAGCATGCACGCTGGCAAGGTGGCGCCGGATTGCATTCCGCTCCACTGCAGAATATTCGCACAAGTGGCAACGGTGAAGCTTCTCACCTGCCTCACGGAGTCGATGTATGCGGAGCTTGCTCTTGCTGGTGAAGTAACGCTTGCAGGTGGGACACTGGAGGCTGGGGTCAGGAAAGTGTAAATGCAGGTGCTCTTGCAGGTGGGAGCGCATCTTGAAGCAGCGACGACACTTGGGGCAGGTGTGGGTGCGATAGGTGCGCTCTGATCCCTCCGCAAGGTACTCTGAGGGAAAAGGACATATGGAATTTTGCTATAGTGACACAGTTTGTGATAAAAGCAAGGATGACACGAAAATGTAAACTTGAGAGCTGGAGACCTAAACAGTGAGCTGACATTGAATTAAAAGCTCTGTAAAGCCTGTGCTCTGTGGGTCCTTTGCACCAACCAATTCCTTCAAAACTGTTCTCACATCATCATTGTAAATATTGATACAAGTATTGATAATAGCTGCTTAATTGTTTTCTTAGTTATGTTCTCTGTATTTTATATGTTTGTGTTATGTGTTATGTGTAACGTTGCTGCCTTCTTGGCCAGGTCAGCTTTGCAAATGAGATTTTATCTCAATGCTTTTATCTGGTTAAATAAAGGTTAAATAAAGGTTAAATAAAAAAATAAAAAATGTAATATCTATCAAATCAAGTTTTATTTATATAGCACATTTAAAAAGCGATTTTTGGTCGAGCCAAAGTGCTGTACATGTAATAAAAACACTTTACTACATCACAATAAAAGACAATAATTTACAAAAGAAATATAAAAAACAAAAACACAGGGAAATGTCAGGAGTCGTGCGCCGCTCTGACTAGAAGGCCAGGGAGAAGAAGTGAGTCTTAAGTGTTGATTTAAAAACCTCTAGGGTCTGGGCCGCCCTCACAAGGAGGGGCAGAGTGTTCCAGAGCCTAGGGCCAGCTGCTGCGAAGGCTCGGTGCCCTCGGGTTTTAAGCCTGGTCTTGGGCAATATCAGCAGCAGCTGATCAGCCGACCGTAAAGCTCTGGCTGGGGGGTAGCGATGGAGGAGTTCTGCTATATAGGCAGGAGCCAGCCCATTTAGGGCTTTAAATAAAAGGAGTTTAAAACTATATAGCTTTACATATGAGGACATTTCTTCTTAGCATGGGCTTTAGTTGCCCATATCAAATCCATTATTGAAAGGGTCTTTAAATTAAGCATACAGCTGTAGAGGCGCCATTGACAACAATTCTAATAGATGGGTAATAGGGTCCTGCTGAATGTGCCCCTGTAGGCCGACAATGCTATTGGACTTTGTTATTTGGAGCATTAATCACTCTTCACTATATATAATAACTACAATATCAACTGCTCACTCTGAAATATGAAGCCGTTTGGTGTGCGTACCTTTGGATGGAGGTGCTTCAGCGTCCGCTGCTGAAGGGTTGTCTCTTTTCACTGCTTTTCTCACTCTTTTCATATTTTGCCTTTGCCTCTCAGACTGTTCTTCATTCATATTGTCTGGTATCGATGATTCATAAGATGGGTCGGATATCAGTTTCCTTTTTGACCTGCTTGACATTTGGGGCTTGTGGCTTTCTTTAGTGCATACAGTAGTGGCTGAAGTGTCTTTACCTGTGGACAGATGTGCCAAGATGGTGAAAATCTATATCTCAGTGACACAGCTGAGTTTGTGTCACTGGCCATTATGGCCAACAAACCCATACATGTGCTATTTTTGAAAACCAAGCACATGTTAATGTTCATTTTTGTAACATAACACCAATTCTTTATAGTGTCTGTGTTTACCTTGAGCGTTAGGTGGGAAATGCTCCGGGAGGTGGTCCCTCAGGTCTTTTAAATTGAACGTTACAAACTGACACTGAAAGCAGCCGAAGGGCATGTGGCCCTGCGAGTGTCTCTCCATCTCCTCATGTGTGAGGAATGAGTATTTGCAAGCCTTGAATGTGCAAGGAATAAGAGATAGACCATGGTGGGCTTGATATTCCTGACGTCCTGTGTTGCTGAAGTGGCAGCCTTGTTCACTGCAGGGGAGGGGGCCTTCAGGGTCATGTTGTCCACTGTGGATGCTTTTGAAGTGGCGTCTCAAGACACCTGGCTTGGAAAAGACCTCACTGCATTGAGAACACTTGTAGTTCCCCAATGGTTTATTGCTGGATGGAGTACATGTTTCAACTCGATTAGATTCCACGGTGGCCATTTTATCTGAAATAACAGTACATAATATAGTTTTGGAAGATTTTGAAACAAAGAAGACAAACATTTGTAACAGATCAATCTAAAATCATTATAAAGTGCACACTATAATCATATAGGTGAAGCGGTTTTTAGATTTCCAATTTCAAGCAAATCTTTATTTATTCAGTGCCAAAATGAGTAGAATGGTAGAAACACAGTGGTTCTGTGAGGATTATTATGCATTCTAAGCACTTAATGGCTTGTAATATTATACATAATACTAAAACCTAGCACATGCTATACAAAGTACAAAATGACAGGGTGTTCAATTGGGATTCATGTGGACACTTGTGTCAGTTATCATAGGACCTATCATTTCGGTACAATCTAGCTCCAATAAGAGCTGCAGATAGGTGTAGATGGCGTGGATGGTCCGAAGGAACAATGGCTCTATTATATATATATTTTTTGTCAAATGCAACATTAGGGCCTACTCATTCAATCAGAAACATATCTCAGATTTCCAATATTTGTACAGTTATTTAAGGTTAAAGTTAACACCCGTTAAATTATTTGAAGTCTCACAAGCCTACCTTTTTGGCGTTTAAAATGGTCAACACCAATATCTCTTCTGTGACCTAAGATTTTCATCGTCATAACTACACTGTAGCTATGTTCGTATGACACAATAAAAACCTTGAACGCGTTAAACTAAACTGTGCAAAGTACAGTATCTACAGTGACGTATCATTTATAAGCTTATAATCTAAAAGACGATTCATTGTGAGCAGTGGTGTAAATAAACAAAGTAGATTTACTCAAGTACTGTACTTAAGTACAATTTTGAGGGTATTTCTACACCACTACCATTCAGAGGTTTACCAGCTTTGATAACACTTTAATGCATATATAATTATAAAACACATCATATTATTCTGAAATGTACCAATCTGCATAATAAGTACTTTTGGTGCTTGTATATTGATTATACTATATTGACTATGATTTTGTATTTTACTTGAGTAACATTTTGAATGGAAGTCTTTTACTTGTAACACTGCAGAGTATTCCTACTGTACACTGTGGTTCTTCTAAGATCTGAGTACTTCTTACCCCCTCTGATTGTCAGTTCATTATCTACAAAATGCCACTACATGGTAAGACATTATTATTTTTCTTTCCAAACTGAATGGGAACCTACTGCCTGGGCTTCCGCGGTCCATTCTATCTGGCAAACACAACATCAACCTTTACAGCCAACAGCATCCAGCTCGTGAAACCCATCTGAGTGTTAGTTAGGAACGTGTCTTCCTTAATACTGAGAGGTAGTAACCTAAATATCACTTACTTCTTTATGATGGTAGAAAGTGGTAATAATACGTTAACAATAACGCAGTTAACGTTAGCTAAGCTATCCTTAGTTAGCCTCTTGGTCGCAAACTGCTCATTTCTTAGTTCCTACGAGTCCTATAGGGTCGGTAAAGCTACAGAAAAATGCACACACGATGTTATTTATGGTCATATTTATCTTAGTCACAATAGCTTGCGTGCAACATTATTTTAAGATAACACTAACAGGGACACGGAATGAATGTTCGAAGGCAAGCGAGCAGTCGGAATTATATTTTCCGAACACAGGAAGTGTAGTAGAGGTCGCATTCATTCAAGTAGGTAGCTACGCATGTGGATTTTAGTTGGCTGTTTACACGACAAACCATAGCCTTTAAAACGGCAGTATGAGATGAAGACAAATAAGGCAACTCAGTAAGATGTTAGCTTATTATTTATTTATATATGACCGAATTTATTATTAGAAAATAGCATCAATTGGTATTTATTTTATAATATTTCCATTTTGGGCATCAGGTCTTCAGCTACTCTCAGATGTATATCATACTATCAGTGTAGTCTCTGGATTGTCATCAAATGAGTTGGTCACACAGATCAGATGAGTTTGCACTTTGCCTGAAGGTGTGTGCTTATAAAAGGTTTTAAAACTACTATAGAGTGTGGTTCCACTGGGGCTGTGCAGACATCAGCATCATGCCCCTGTCAGACTTTCTGGACGGCCTGAAGGACAACCCTTACTTCGGGGCTGGGTTCGGACTGGTGGGGATTGGGACAGCCATGGCGGTGGCCAGAAAAAGCGCCCAGGTTGGGATGATCTTCTTCCGCAGGAACTACATGATCACTCTGGAGGTCCCCAGCAAGGATAAGAGCTACCACTGGCTGCTGAGCTGGATCACCAAACACGCCAAGCACACCCAACACCTGAGCGTGGAGACCTCCTACCTGGCCCATGAGAGCGGACGGGTTCACACGCAGTTTGACTTCCACCCGAGCCCCGGGAACCACATCATCTGGTCAGAAGAGTCCTTAATATACCTCCTTTAAATCAACTTTATATGGAAGGCCTGAGAGGCAAATTAGAAAAACACCTGGTGATGTATTTAGTAATTACTTTCTTTAATTCGTTTTCTCTCCAGTCTTTATTAAATCATGATTAACAGGCTAATGGGTTTGCCAGGTTAATCACTAATAGTATCTGAATAGTTTTTTTAATCTGTGAAACAGGTTGGGGGGATTTATTTTAACCAGGATTTATTTTCTAAATTATATGTGTTGTCTTTCTTTTAAAATTAATATGTGGAATGGGTAAAAAAAAGTAGGGCAGGTGTCATTTTGTTTGTTGATGTAATACCTAATCAGACCACTAGAGGCTGAAGTGCACCACTTCCTCATGTTCAAATAAGACTAAAACACAAGATACAAAACACATACAGTTTATTGTGTGTTAGAACGTTTTATAAAATTACTCTTGTCTTTATTTTCACTTTGAAATGTTCTGCCATTATGGAAAACATGAATGCTTTTAGTCTGTTAGAAAATAGGGTTCTGGTGTGTTTCAGTGGCAATTTGTTTTCTCAACCTATTCCACGGATGAAAACAATTAAGGAAGTTATAAGAAAAAAAGAAACTAACAAAACCTTTTTCTGATCATAAATACAGGAGAGAAAATAATTGAAATCAGACTTACAGTAGAAAAGTGTTTCACCAGTGTTTTTTTTCTCGCTTTCCTATCAGAGCTTCCATAACTTCAGCATGATACCAATATACTTAAACTGATAACCATTTGTACAGCTTTAATTCCGTTTCTATGGCTTCTCTCTGTCAACATTAAATCCTCTAACACTGTCAGGTGTTATCTTCTGCAGGTACGGCAGGAAGTGGATCAGGGTGGAGAGGACCAGGGAGAAGCAGATGGTGGATCTGCACACCGGCACCCCGTGGGAGTCTGTAACCTTCACTGCTTTAGGCAGGGACAGACAAATCTTCTTTAACATCCTACAAGAAGGTAAAGGTGTACGCAGCTCTGCAGTGTGTGTGCATATAACAGATGCAGAATACTAGGTTTGTGTTGCGTCTCTTTTCCATTTCGAGGTGATTCAGTGCAGTTGTCTACAGTGGCGACTCGTCATTAGGGGCAGGTGCACAGCCCCACCTAGTGTCAGCAGAAAGTAATGAAAATAATCATTCCAAAAATATGCAAAGAGAATACTTGTTAAAATATATTTCTAGATCATGTTTAGTCATCTGATTCGTCTGTACATTGCTGTTTTAGTCTGTGTTCTTCTAATTAGTGTCCACAGTGTGCCTATTGAGCCGTGTTGAGCAATGTGGGGCAAGCTCCTCGCTCTGCTGTAGAAATGAATGGGTGCTGTAAAAACTACTCTGCGCATGCTCAGAGTCTTTTTGTATTCAATGTGTGCGGCAAAAAAAAAATCACCAGTGGTGCATAGTGCTGGCAACCCCACCAAAACGTAATCTCATAGTTCAGAGAGTTGATTGGCTGTAAGTACGTGTGCCGCGAAAAGTGTAGATCTGAAGAGGAGACGAGAGAGAGCAACATATAGCGATTATAACTAGAGAATGCAATTCCTGAAGAAATTGCTAGTGGGAATGCTTTATGCTGAAAATCTCACGCTAAACTGCTATGCTGAAATGTAATGTGTAAGAAGAAAGTGAAGAATTGAGATTGAAATGATACATGAACACTGGGGGCTTGAATGTGTGATGAGAGAAGAAAAGAAAGTAAAAAGGCTTGGAAAAGCAGCAGAATATTTGAACTGCAAACTTCTGAACTAACTTGATGGCGAATGATCTGTCGCCATGGCAACGGCATTTGATGACACCCCATAATACGCTTAGATGCGTTGATGGCTGCATCGTTACCAAACCTGAAGTTATGACGAGTTAACTTCAGTTTCACTGAAGTTATGACGAGCATTGTGTTGCCATTAGGGGTGCAACAACTAATCGACTTAATCGATTAAAATCGATTACCAAATTAGTTGCCAACTAATTCAGTCGTCGATTCGTTGGTGACGTCATCACGTGTGTTTTACGCCCCGTTAAGCTCTAACTTTATTGGTCTTTGTATCGGTACAAAGACATTTAAAAAAGATATGTCATGTATTATTGCTACAAAGACATTATATCACAGTCTTAGTGTCGCCAACTCGTTTCTAATATGCAAAAAGACAAACAAATGCGTCTATGATGTATTTTCGATCTTTCTCTCCCCCGCCTGCTTGCGAGGGGGCGGGGCAGTTTACACACGGGCAGCTGCAACATGCAGCAGCCAGCAACACACACACACGTGGGAGATGGCGGAGAGAACGCGCTCCGAGGTGGTTACACTTTATCCGTCTCGATGTGGAGAATGCTCGTTACCAAAAGTGGAATAAGAGTTTAGCATGTAAGGGCGGTAACACGAGCTATTTGTCTAAACATTTAGCAAAAGTGCTCCACATCCAGACGGAGGAATGCACCGGGTTCGACTGTCTTTCTAGTAGCTCTGTAGCCCCGTCCACGAGTAACGTTTTCACGTCAGGTGTTATGTATGCTAGCAGCAACACACGGTTCTAACTACATTATACAAACATAATGATTAGAGGTAACAGAGTTATTTGCGGACTTTTGGTGACAGAGCCTTCAGTGTGGCATCCCCCACCCTCTGGAACTCTCTCCCCCCCGAAATCCGCAGCGCCCCAACCCTGGACATTTTCAAAAAAGCCCTCAAAACGCACCTTTTTACCAAGGCTTTCCCCACTGTATAGTTAGTTTAATAGGTTTATTTGTCCGCTACTTCCCCCCCCCACCCCCTTAACCTGTCTGCCTTTTTCCCCCTACTCCCCCCCCCCCCCCCCCCCTACCCGACTTGTACAGCGACCTTGGGTTTCCTGAAAGGCGCTATAAAAATATTATATATTATTATTATTATTTAGTTTGTTAAAGTTTCAGCTATTCTGTTTACAGTTCTGTCATCAGATTATTTAATACGATTTGTTAAAACACTGTTGTTTCTTTTGATGTGAAATATTATTTATTTAATTTGAATAAAAAACAATGTTAGTTTTGTTCACAATTTAAGTTATTTCAATAATATATGTATTTTGGAATCAAGTATTCATCTTTATTGTCTTCATTGTTAGTTTCCACATGCCTAAAACAACCTCAAGCTAAATCTAAAAGTTGATGGCTAAATAAGAGCGTTTGAGAAATTGTGCAAGGCATACAGTAATAGTCCGAATAGTCGATTAATCGTTTCATTAATCGATAGATTAATCGATTATCAAATTAGTCGTTTGTTGCAGCCCTAGTTGCCATGGCAACGACATTTGAAGAAATCTCCAAACTGTCCCGTAGATGTCTTCACGGCTGGACTGTTAGCACACATGTGAAGTTTGAGCACTTTTTGAGCATTTGCATAGGAGTTATAGCGACATCATGTTTTATGGCGAGGAAACGCATATGGTGAGATCTCAGAATTGGCGTAGAGCTGTTGAGGCATGGACAGGTGATATACAAGTGAAGATTGGGGGACGGCGAGTGGTCTGTCGCCATGGCAACGACATTTGATGACACCCCATACTCCGCTTAGATGCGTTGATGACTGCATCGTTACCAAACCTGTGAATTTCTGGGCTGTTTGGAGTATTTTCACTGAAGTTATGAGAAAACCGTGTTTCACGGCGAGCATTGTGTTGCCATGGCAACGGCATTTGAAGAAATCTCAAAACTGTCCCGTAGATGTCTTCATGGCTGGACTGTTAGCACACATTTGAGGTTTGAGCAGTTTTTGAACATTTTCATAGGAGTTATAGCGACATCATGTGTTATGGCGAGGGATGCGTTTCCATGGAAACGGCATACGGTGAGATCCCAGATTTGGCTTGGAGCTGTTGAGGCATGGACCGGTGATATACAAGGGAAGATTAGGGGACGATTGGACCGTGTCGATTGGACTTACAGCAACATCCTGTTTCATGGCGAGTTGTCTGTCGCCATGGCAACGGCATTTGATGACACCCCATAATACGCTTAGATGCGTTGATGGCTGCATCGTTACTAAACCTGTGAAGTTTTGGGCTGTTTGGAGTATTTTCACTGAAGTTATGAGAAAACCGTGTTTCAAGGCGAGCATTGTGTTGAAGAAATCTCCAAACTGTCCCGTAGATGTCTTCACGGCTGGACTGTTAGCACACTGCTATCTGAAGTCTGCTGCTCTGAGTATTTCAGTTGGAGTATTGACATCATCGTGTTCCATTGCACAGGTGTTTATAGTTGAGCTAACGAGGTGTGCAGAGATCAAAGGTTTCCATTGTTCTGAATGAGAGATGAACCTCTTACATGTGAACGTTTTGTGGAAGAACCGTAACAGATATCTGTGACATTTCAAAACGTGAAGCATGTCAAGGAAGTTGAGTATCTGAAGTGTAATTTTTGTGTACTTTCGGGTCAATAATATGGCCTTTTTAGCAGTTTAACTAAAGGTGTGCGGCTGCTGCCGTGAGGAAATATCAGCCTGAAATTACAATGGGCTTTAATGGAGACATGTTGAAAGTTTTTGTCACTTCATGACCTCAAGAGGCATTTTGTTTAATTATTTTTGCTTAATTATTTGTCATTTCTCAAGCTACAAGATGCTTTCCTAAGTTTGTCATGAAAAATTATGTCTCAGGAATGTAGGGTTTGGAAATTATGGCAGTTTTAAAAAAATATATGAAGGCACATTTCAAGATTTTCTACCCTCTAGCTGTGACATCACGCACTCTAGTTAATGTTAAAATCTGAAGAAAACCTCTAAAACAAGGTCTGAACAAATGTTAATATCTCTAAAAGTAAGAATCAGATTTAAAAGTTATTTTACACGAATAATGTCAGAAAGATGTGTAACATTTTAAAGTTAGAATGAGGTTTCTGAGTGAAAGTATGAATGAACAGTTAGCAGTTGAATTCGCATGAAGATTAGTTGAAGTCTGAAGACTTCCTCCATTGACTTCAATGTTAAAAATGTGATGAATTATGGGATGTATCTCTGGAATTATGAAAGTTATGAATAAGAAAAGTAATAGCCATCGATTCCCGACCAAGCTAAACGTTTTGATGTTTGAACGGAGTTTCTGCGATGTTCAATGCGGGAGGAGAAGAGGGCCAAAATCCCGGCAGAATAATAATGATAAACTTTTTGTGCATAGAATAACAGTTAGATGGAATGCTGTATCAGCACTAAATCAGTAAAACGGAAAGAAAAGGAATGAAGTTGACCATCTACTTCAGCTTTGGTAAGTTCATGTTATGTCATATATTTTGTTGATCCTCCCCCTCCTCTCTCTATCGGAACCATGGATAGCCTACAGCTATTTGTTCATGCGTTTAAAAAAGCACCAGAAGCTTATTAATACACATCGAAGTTGTTCATTCCACACCACTTTTGTACATATAAAAACGCCACTGGTTGTCTATCATGTTTTGCAGCGAGGGAATTGGCCATGAAGCAGGAAGAGGGACGGACAGTGATGTACACAGCCATGGGCGCCGAGTGGAGGCCATTTGGGTTTCCGCGGCGACGCCGACCCCTCAGCTCTGTGGTGCTGCAAGAGGCCGTGGCCGAACGAATCGTAGACGATGTGAAGGAGTTCATCGGAAACCCCAAGTGGTACACAGACAGAGGTGGGATATTCGCTCAGCGCTTAAGGAAGCAGTGTTTGAGTGATTTATCTTTCTGTTGCCTGGTTATATAATTCATGGTTTCTTTCATTGTTGTCTATAAAGTCCTTCTTGTTGGGCATTCACTGACATTAACAACATTTAAGACTCTTGTTATGCAAGTTCAGTTTCCTATATGCACTTGAATGCATCAACTGAGAATTATATAAAAAGATGATTAAGTTAATTAATTATTTCTGTGGACAATATTTTTTCCAATTTTGTAGAAATTATTTTTCATCCTAAATACTTGTTATGTTTTGCATCTATTGCAACAAATATACTAAGTTTTTAAATAGAAAAAACATTTATTAAACAGAAGGAGCATTTTAGTTTTGAGTTTTTTCATTTTTGTGTCAATGCAGGATTTTTGTAATGCTCCGTTGTTTATCACATGAAAGTTATGAATATATTGTCACAACATTCAAAAGCGAATGTATCTTATATATGTTCTTTCTAATTTTACATGTTTTTGAAAAAAAGTAAAAAAAAAGGAATTCACCTTTTACTGTGTTCTGTAAGATCATGCTTCTATAATAAATGTTTGCAGGCATCCCCTACAGAAGAGGATATCTGCTGTACGGCCCCCCAGGGTGTGGGAAGAGCAGCTTTATGTGAGTGTGCTTTGGATTCCCACCCTTCCTGCTTAGAGTCTGTGACTTTGAAGGCTGTGTTGAGTACTTCAATTCTCCCCTCCACCTTTCCGCCCTTCCCATCGCAGCACGGCGCTGGCTGGAGAGCTGGGCTACAGCATCTGTCTGATGAGTCTGAGCGACCGCAGCCTGTCAGACGACCGGCTGAACCACCTGCTGAGCGTGGCCCCCCAGCAGAGCATCATCCTGCTGGAGGACGTCGACGCAGCCTTCGTCAGCCGAGACCTGCTGCCCACTGAGAGTAAGCAGCTGGGAGGGACCTGGGGTCTGTTTGTTTGTAGGAAACAAGGGTAACATAAAGAAGAGCATAATCGAGGGAATTATGTACATGTCTTAAAAACTAAATCAGAAAATAAATATTTGCCATGTTTCTAGGAATATAATGTGATATATATCAGGTTATGAACAATATATGAACAAAGCCCTATAAAAGGTTTCTGAATAAACACAGTAATTAGACTGGAAAGTGTGTGTGTACTGAATTGGAGATATCTGCTGTGGAAAAACTCATTTAGTAAATCAGCCACTGAAGATATGTATTGTACAATTATGCAAGACACTATAGTATAAAGAGGTTTAAATAACTACCGACTGACGGCAAATTGAAAAGCTGAGGTTGACAGGCTGTCTTTGTGTTTCATATTTTGGAATCCCTGTCCTCTCCTCCTGCAGACCCTCTGGCCTACCAGGGGATGGGCAGACTGACCTTCAGCGGCCTGCTCAACTCTCTGGACGGAGTGGCTTCCTCTGAGGCCAGAATCGTTTTTATGACCACCAACTTCATTGACAGGTACTGTTGGATTAACAAGTGTTAACACTATACCTGGGAAACAAGGGTTGGTGTCCAAGCCAAAAAACAACAACCAGGACAACATCTCTATCACTTAAATCAAAATGAGTGCCATCGATTGATTACAAAATGTTATTGCGTCATTAACTATGATTTAATCACAAGTTCAAAATACTAGTATTTACTAGTAGATAAAACAGAAATCTATGACAGAAATAATGACAAACCGCTGAGCGAAATCAGACGTTTTTTTACTTTATTAAAACATGATTTTTTCTTTTTAATTATTGGCATGTACTCCGATTATTTTCCCGACATTTAGCTGAAGCATCGACTATGCCGCTATCACTGAGGGCCGCTGTATAATATGTGCTACACAGGGCATATAGGCCTGTGACAAACATCCAAAAAGGGCTTTAGTTTTCGAGATACCGCTCCCGGAGTTAAGACAGAACACAACTTACTTTTTCCTCATCTCTAAGGCCTCCCATACATGAAATGGATTGTTGTATAAAAATATTTTACTGCAAAAGTGGTGAAATTGATATATAAAGTTATACACCCCAAACTAAAAATAAAGCCTGGCCGTCTGGGGGTTGAGGCATATAAACTCATCTAGATTCACAATGGAAGGTCTTATAGGTTTAAAACTTTGCATACCTGAGGTCAGGACATCCCTCTGCATTATAGAAAAGACGGAATGTCAATATCCTACTGTAAATTGGAGATACAGTCATTTGAACACATACCTACAATAGGTGGAAATGTAAATCTATGTAGAATGTTCTCTTTACTTTGTATTGACTCTGACATGGATTGCCATAGCAACACATATGATAGCTCTTGTTGGAAAGGTGTGGTTCTACTGAATCCATCAATAATAATTGTGTAAAGGTAGCTTACATACTCATGGAGTTATGTCACTAAACGTATAAGGTGTCCCAAATGGGGAAAATATGAAATAGTCCTAATTAAATCTATAGTATCACCAATTAGTTTTATTTTGACTTCACTTATCAGGGGTGAAAAATATTAACAAATTATCTTGAGTAGAAGTCCCTTAAAGGTATGACAACTTGAGAATTGTTAATAATAATAATAATAACCCATAATTGTTATTTTTAAGTAAAATATTGCAACTTCAACATTAGTGCAGAGAAAATGCAGGCCTAAAATGCAATAGAACTACTAACGAAGTAGTAGTTGGACATCAGCTCGTCGCGGGCGATGTTGGTGGTCAGAAACTGATCCACTAAGAACTGCAACACCTTGATTTTACTCTCAAGAGGACCATAAGGATACTCATCCACTTCCTGATAGGGCAGAACGTGATGGTACTCCCGGTCGCTCTCGCAGTACACGCGCAAAACCTCCGGCCACGTCATGCCGTCGATAAAATACAGAGTGGAGTTGACGCTGTCTTTGAGGTCGGCGGGGGCAAACGTGGTGTTGTTTATCGACGGCCCAGCAACTCAAGCTTATGCTCCTCATAACAGCAAGTCATTCAGCTCTGTAGAGAATCAAGAAGTTATACTACAGTATTTGACTCCACCTGCTTTATTAGCATCTCATTGCCTACGTGGGTTTCTTCACAAACTGACAGGTAAATCATTGCAAATATTTTTGGACTGTGAAAAGATGGGACATTGTGAAATAAAATGGCTAATTAGCTAACTGGAAAGTGACCTAGCTTAATGTTTCATTAATGTAACAGAGCCTGTCCAGTAGCCTATATTCACAATAGACTCTGTTTCTCCTGGCTCAATTAGTATCACTGGTAACTGTACAAATTCTTAAGTGTATCTTTTTTTCTTTTTTTTCAATTTTACCAGAATGGAGAGTGATGTACAAACAGTGGATCCAAATTGTTGTATCATCTGTGGTAAACATTTTGAAAAAGGGAAGAAACAAGATATATATGTCAAAAATCCCACAGCAGAAGGCCTCCAACGTATACTAAATGTTGCTCAACAGAGAGATGATGATGATGTTCATAAAACTCTCTCTCCATATACAGATGATATACCTTTAAAATAAAGGTATCATCGATCATGTAGAGCAGGGGTGCCCAACCAGTCGATCGATCGCGGGGAGATTCCCAGTCGATCGCGAGATGTGTCTAAAAATAGAACAACAACATTCTGTTTTATCGTTAATGTCGTGTAACATAATCTTCCTGTGCCAGAATAATGCAATTGAACGCATCAAAGCTTTGTGATTGGCCGGCGTGACCCCATGTGTCGGGGCGTGGCTAGTGGGCAGTGCACTAATTCGCTAACGTTGTCCGTGTCAACAACAGGAGTGACAGTCCGCACACAAACAAGATCGCAATTATGGCAGAAGCAAAACATATATAATTTTCACTCCGAGTGGGAGGATGATTATTTTTGTATTTATTCTAATTGAAAGTCCATCTTTCTCATCTGCAATGCGAGCGTAGCTTTACCGAAGAAGGGTAATTTAGGAGCGGCATTTCAAAACAGTGCACAAACGCTACGAGACGGAATTCCCTCCTAATTCTGCCCTACGCTCCAAAAGGGGAGGGGCCTGAGAGGACAGCTAAATGCACAGCAGTCCATTTTCACCAGGCCCAACAACAAGAGCAAGGCTGCTCCAGAGCATCTCATCGTGTCAGTCACGTTCTTGCGAAACACATGAAGTCTTTCAAAGACGGCGAAGTTGTGAAAGAAGCATTCCTGGAGGCTGCGACGCGCTTTTGGGGACAGTAAAAATAACAATAGCATTTCAACAGGTTTTTGATATAATAAAAACTCAAGTTAGATACCGTTATTAATCAGCTGTAAGTTTTAGTTTGTTTGAACGTATTCATTATAATTATTGTACAAAATGGTATAAGAATGCAAACTTAAATTGATTATAGTCTATTATCAATTCAGGTTAAGAAACTAGTGTTGCTTGCATCCTATTTTAAAGGCATTTCTTTTTATAATCTACTAAAATGCTACAAAAAAGGGTTTGATTCTATTAATTTTGTCTTTTTTATTGCACTGTTGCAGCAGATTCCTGAGTAGCTTCAGATCTGAGTTGTCTTATTAGTAAGCCTAATGTATACTTTTGTAGCAACACTTTTTTATATAATGGCAAAGAAAGGGTTCTCTTTCTGTTTTCTTTTTTCCTGTGTCATATGTGGCAACACTGTTCAATGTTTCTTGAAAACATTACCCACTGTAGTGACGTGTGAATAAATGCCAACTCTGTATCAACAACACTGTTGTGTAACTTCAGTTAAATACTTGTATGTGTGTAGATTAGAAAGAGGTGAGATAAAGGATCTGCAGTATTTTATGAAGTATTAATCGTACAAAGGTAGAAGTAGAAGTGTGTATTTACCTGGTAGTAGGCTGCCAGCTATGGCTACGCCTCTCTATTTGGACTGGTAGATCTCGGCAGACTGGCAACTTTAAAAGTAGCTCTCGGTTCAAAAAAGGTTGGGCACCCCTGATGTAGAGCAAACTACTCCAGTAAGACCAATATCAGTGAGCAACAAGTTGCAAATGTTGAAAGTGAGAGCATACCTGCATCAGTCTCTTCAAGAAGACTGAGTAGGGTTGATACATTATCGTTTGACATATGAAGAGATTGTTTCATTTGTGGGAGGGCCAGATCAAGACCAGAACCTCTGACAGCCATTATGACTGGTACAGGTAAGAGTACCCGAGACAAGGTCCTTCATGCAGCATCAGAATGGCTTGATGAAGTTGTACTTCTTCGGCTGCTCTCATATCTGGATCTCTTTGCATATGATGCCAGATATCATAGAAGCTGCCTTAAACACTATATCTCTAAACTAAATATAGCAGCTGCCAGACGAAAAAAAGGATCAGAACAGCAGACCAGTATCTATGACAAAGCTTTTATTAAGCTCACTGAACTCATTGACAAAACTGTTTTCTCAAAAGAAATGAAAGTGACGACCCTCAACTCCTTGGCTGGGAGGTTTGATGACACACTGAAGACACTGAGGTCTGGGGAAGAAGATGAGACGGTCCAACACACTAAATACAGCTCCTGGAAACTGAAGGAAAAGCTCTTACTGCATTACAAGCACAGGCTGGTATTTGTAGAACGAGCTGGAAAGTCTGATTTGGTATGCTCTGAAAGTGTGCCCATGGGATTGGCAATGAGAGCTGTACAACTCGAAGACAAGCCAGAAGAGACAACAGCTTCTGCAGCAGACTGTGAGACACAACAGCAAAGTCAAGGTCTCTCTGACAGGCAAATACTACATAGAGCTGCAGACGCATTGAGAAAGAGCATGGAGCAGGTTGACCATAAATCATATGTCAGCAGTGATCGACTATCACGGCTACATTGCAGCAACTATGTACCAAACAATGTTTATGACTTTGTGAACTGGTGTGTTGATTCAAAGGCTCACAGAAATTGCGAGACCTGTGATGAGGAACCAGCTTTGAAGGACAATCTGCGTGTCATTGCAATCTGCCATGATCTCATTGCACAGTGCCGTCACATCCATACGCCAATCACACTGGGACTTGCCATTTTGATTCATCATCAATTTGGCAGTAAGTCACTCATCATTCAATGAGCTCAGTGCAATGGGGCACTGTGTTTCCTATACAGAGGTTCGACAGTTCCTCACACGTTGTTTTCTTTACTGGAACATGTTTAACAGTACAAACAAAATAAACGACAAATAAACCAACATCAACATGATGTTGGTTTATTTTTTGTTATTTTCTAAAGTGCCTGCCATTGCCTTTATTTGGAAATGCGCTATGCGCGCACAATGTATGTATTGCAATGCTGCCATTATTAAATACAGGCTACAGCTTGTATTAATAATAGCAGCATTGCAATACATATTATTATAGCAATTTATTTATTGCAATGCTATTATTAATAATACAGGCTATAGCCTGTATTATTAATAATAGTAGCATTGCAATAAATAAATTGTGCGCGCATCACGCATCTTCAAATGGATGCACTCAAAACGCATTGTTGAGGTTGAGCTGTGATAGACCAACGTCTTTTCGCAGAGCTAGCATTTAACTTGCTTTGGACTTGTAAGTTCGAAGTAGTTCCACGAGGAGCTCTTTTTACCTGCCGCTTTGTTCATCTTTAGTCGCACGTGTGAGGGAGAGGGGGGGTGGGGCGGGGTCGGTGTGTAGCGTGCTGCAGCAGCAGTCTGCTCTGCACGCAGGCTTCCTCCAAGTTTACAGTAAAACAAACTGGTGGTGTGACCAATGGCCATTTACAATTATTAATACTATTACTATTATTAGCATTAGTCTATATTTTGGTTGAAACTAAGCCAGAAAAAAAACAGACAGTTGGGATCGCGGCGAAATTCTCTCCGCAGACCCATTCTCACAGCGTTTATCAACCTTTTTCTTCTCAATATCAAGCCACTTATTGTTTTTACTTCGGCTGAGACTGTGTGTGTGCTCAGGGTGAGTTTGGCTGTGTTTCGCTGTGTATCGCTAAACAAGGAAATCACACCTCTACGGAGCTCAGCGCGATTCACAACGTGAAACAATCGGACGTTGTGAATCACCCCGAGCACACACAAAGTCTCAGCCGAAGTAAAACCAATAAGTGTGGCTTGATATTGAGAAGAAAAAGGTTGATGAACGCTGTGAGAATGGGTCTGCAGAGAGAATTTCGCCGCGATCGCAACTGTCTGTTATCAGCAGCAGCCCGGAGGAGACATCAGCTGAGCTGCGTGTGTGTGTGAGGAAGTCTGTGGATTGGTCAATCGGAGCACACTGGGCTCACAGGGAGGGGGGCAAGAGCTCCAACTAGCCGTTTAGTGGAGAGGGTGAATACACGTAGTTTACAGAGATGCTGTATGCGAAACAATGTGAGTTTGGAAAATTGCACAGTATTTTTCTATTGTAATATCCCTCAACAATGGTATTCTGATCAGTAGAAAGGACCATGACATGTGACCTTTAAGATAACTCAAATATATCCAGGGTCTATTGAACTGGCTTCGTAGAACAGGGCACAGGTGGCTGCATAGCAGCGCTAGCCTACAGTAGCCTACCCGCCGCCCCTGCTCGCTTGCATGCCCTGCATAGCTATAAGAAATACTTAATTTGTTGGTCAAGACACTTTCCATCTGATGAAGGCAAATGACGTCAGAGTTCCCGTTAGCCGGCAAATCTATATCTCTTCGGGCAAAATGTCCGGTCAAAATAATTTCCCTTTAGCGCTATACCGCTTCAGTTGCGCCACTTATGTGACAGACAAAAGAGTATGTGACAGACAAGAAGAGTCAATTCTAATGTCTAACACTTAATGTGGAGAACGAGATGTCCTGGATGGGTTGATTGTGCGTTGATCTGTTGGTAATGCCTCAGGGTTCCGGTGGGCATGTAAACAAATGCATAATGCTGCGCTATACTTTGTGGCCTCACCCAGTTGCATAGCGACACTTATTGTTTAGGTGTCTTTTAATAAGCAGGTAGTCATATCATTAGCTAGAACTAGCTGGATCTGATCGATATGGACATAAACGCGAGTCTAATCTGACGGGAGAGAGAGATCAGCTGCTGCTGACGAGTCGACACGCAGCTCTGCATGATCACATGCAGCGGTGAGTGGAACGAAACACACACTTCAGGTTAGAATATCACACGTAACTATTTTAATTACCTCTCAAACTACCTAAACTAGTTATAGATATGTTTAGTTTTACTGTCGGGTCACTCATTACTGGATCCGCGAGCTGCATGATACTGGCATAATAGATTGCCCGATCGGGCAACCAGCAGGTGAGGCTTCATTGCCCGAGCTAAATTCTTTCACACACAGTGACGTCACGAGCTACCCACAACGCAACACGCGCCATATATATATATATATAAATACGCCATTTTGCTGGAGGTGCAAATATCCTGGAAGTGCAAATATAAACAGCTAGCTAACGTAGCCAGGCAGAGCGCACTAGTTTTTTTAACGACCGAAGAAATCGCTGCATGTCTTCGGATTACATCTCTGGACTTGAGGGGTGTGCTTTAGGTCGTTACTAGCGTAAACTAGAGCTGTGTGGGTTGTCGGATTGCCCTTACAGACAGATGCAGATGTATGGAAAAACGACAGTGGCCTTCGTCGATTTTGGCTGCATCTACGTCTATCTTCTGGAAAGACCAGGTGAATACCCCACTTGTCACAATAATATTATCATGCCATTGCATTTATGTGGTATTTAGAGTTGACTAGATATTGATTAAGGCAATGGACTATGATATTCACTACAGGAAGCTTAGCAACACCTAGACGGTGTACGGCTGCTTGCACCTCGCGTAAAACGGCGGATACCGGAAGTACGGTGTCCCCCTCGGCCCAATACCCGTATGTGTGTGTGAAAGACTACTAGATGGGCCATCGGGCAGTCGTTAATGTCGAGCCCTGGGATGAGTGATAGAGATGTGTTTATATGCATGTATCCCCCGGCTCCCACTAGCTTAGGTTTACTTAAGATTAGATAAGAACATTTAATTTGAATACTAGTTTGTTAATCCAAAAACCTATTTCCTTGTCTCTGTGTCTCACCTTCTAGTCCCTGGCACATTTTGGCTGCAGTTGGGCATAACAGTGTATAAAGACACCATAAACGTTTAGTGACATAACTCGATGAGTATGTAAGCTACCTTTACACAATTGGTATTGCTGGGTTCAGTAGAACCACACCTTTTCAACAAGCCCTTGTGTGTGTTGCTATGGCAATCCATGTCAGGGTCACTACAAAGTAAAGAGATCATTCTACATAGATACATTTCCGCCTATTGTAGGTATGTGTTCAAATGACTTAAACAACAGTTTGCTAACACATAGACACTGCAGCTTTACAAGGTTAAAGAATGTGCTTCTAGCTTTCATATGCTACCTTCTTGTGGCTAAAATATATACAAAAGCAGCTTTAAAATATTTAAAGTGGTTTGAAGTAATATATACTTTAACAACTACCCAGCAACATTATTTATTATCAAAATGGACAGTACTACTTCGATGTCGCTACCTAAGAATATGTTCTTTGACATCCCTGGTGAGTTTGACCCAGTATTTTCTGTGACGTTCACTGCCACTCTCTGCAGGTTGGACCCGGCGCTGATCCGGCCCGGCCGTGTGGATCTGAAGCAGTACATCGGGAACTGCACCCACGGGCAGCTCACTCAGATGTTCTGGAGGTTCTACCCGGAGGAGCCTGCCTCTGAAGCGGACCGCTTTGCAGAGCAGGTGCTGGCCGTGCACTCTGAGATCAGCGCCGCTCAGGTGCAGGGACACTTCCTGCTGCACAAAATGGACCCCGCAGGATCTATAGACAATGTTGCCCAGATGAAATAATGACAGAGGACTGCAGTGTTTGGAGAGTGATTACTGAATAAAGAGAAATGTGAAAAACACTGTTCTATCTATGTGATTTATATTGTATCCATTAGTTTTCACTGCATTCCATCACATGAATGGCTCAGACTTTCCCTAGAGCTCAACAGGAAGTAAGGTTTAAAGAACTTTCTTAATCTTGAAAAACATTTGTTTAATCTCTCCTCATCTTGTAAGCAGCAGACCATGACTCAGCATGTCGGCACGCATGGTTTAAAGGCACAGTTCGTAGTCCACATGTAGACACAAGCAAGTCCCATTCATTGGCAGGTCTTTATTACGCAACATGTGACGGCAGCTAATCAGTGAACATGAATAACATAACTGCTTATATTCTCTGTTACTTAAATGATATACAACTCTAACTAAATATTGACGGTCATGTCATTTTTTATTAAACGGGCTGAAGCTAACAATAATTTTAATTATTGATTAATCGGCTGATTATTTTCCAGATTCATTGAATAAATGTCTAATCTATAAAAAAGCAAATGGTGAAACATGTCCTTCCCGGTTCCTCAGAGTCCAAGATAACGTCTTGCCTAGATCCGGTTCAACTCGGGGCTCAACAGCTTTCATCTCTTGCATTTAAATAACTCTTCAACTATCCTAATCTCTTTTCCTTCAATTATTACATTTAA
This sequence comes from Pseudochaenichthys georgianus, assembly GCF_902827115.2. Taxonomy (NCBI): domain Eukaryota; kingdom Metazoa; phylum Chordata; class Actinopteri; order Perciformes; family Channichthyidae; genus Pseudochaenichthys; species Pseudochaenichthys georgianus. The sequence goes on from NC_047523.1 coordinate 6,810,001, forward strand.
ATTACTTTCATCGCTCTTCCTTCAAATTATATTTCAACTGGTTTCATTTCACAGTGAAATGACTTTAATGCCTCCACTTCAACTGCTTTTACCACATACACATTAAAAGGCCCTATTGTGTTTTGGGGGGTTTCCATTTCCTGTAGTCTGTTATATAGGTTTTTGTGCATGTAAATGGACAACAGTGTATGTAACTTGGTTATATAGGATGGCCTGAAACGCCTCCATTGTGCTCCTTTGTTTACTTCTGTAACATAGTCACAACAGATCCGGCCAGCTAACCAATCAGAGCAGACTGGGCTCTGGTTATATCTCTCACAGGCTCCGCCCTCTACTCTACTATCTTACCCCGCTAGCATTCTCCCACTGAGCCACTGTGGTGCTGTTGTCGCTCCTGACATGTTCCCCCTGAATTAGGGGCCTGAAATGCCGGAGGACTAACACTACCGCCCGTAGCTCTAGGAGGTTGCTGTGTCGAGACTCTGCTAGAGCCCAGCGCCCACCTATAGCCCTCTTCAGGCAGGTCCCTCCCCTTCCTGTTCCGGATGCATCCGTGAACACTGTGATGTAGGAGGTCACCATTCCCAGTGGAGACCCCCTCCGGAGGTGATCCGGGGACCCCCAAAACCGGAGGTTGCCCCTCACTGAGGGGGGTATGGTCACCAGCCGCCGCTTGTGCCTCTTGGGATCCAAGCGCAGGCTGGAGAACCACCTCTGCAGGCAGCGCATATGTAGTAACCCTAACGGGACCCTCATGTGATCAGCCGCCATGAGACCCAGCGTCTGCATGACAGTAAAAGCTGTCACTGTTGCCCCCTGTCACAGTCTGCGTACCCCCTGAAGAAGGGACGCACGTCTGCTCTCTGACAGGGTGGCGCGCAACGTGCCTGCATCGAGCACCACACCCAAATACAACGCCCGTTGGTGAGGTATGGGGGTGCTCTTTTTCCAATTGATCGCAAAGCCTAATCTGGTTAGGTGTGTGATCAATTGTGCTGTGCAAAACATTGCCTGTTCCCGTGACCCAGCCATGACTATGAGGTCGCCTCTGTAAAAGAAAACTCTCATGCCGTGTGCGCACAGCGGTTGAAGCGCTGTGGCCACACATTTTCTGAATGTGCGTGGGGATAGGGAATAGCCGAACGGCAGCCTGTTGTACTCGTAGGCTATTCCCTGGAAGGAAAAGCGCAGATACTTTCTGTGCTTTGGAGCAATTTCTACATGAAAGTACGCGTCTTTCAGGTCGATGGTGGTGAACCAATCGCCTGGCTGCACCAGCCCCAGTAACTGTTTCATAGTTAGCATGCAGAATTTCCTGCGGGAAATGTGGCGATTCAGGCTGCGGAGATCTAGAATAGGTCTGAATACCCCTGTCTTCTTGGGAACCAGGAAGTATATGGAATAAAGACCCTCTTCCCGGCGCTGAGGGTGCACAACAGACACAGCCTGTTTCTGCACCAGAGCCTGAATCTCTGCTGAGAGGAAACTCATCCCCTCTCGAGAGGATAGCTTCAATCACCTCTCGCATGCCCATAAAAGGGGGTGGGACACTGCAGAACTGGAGTGAATAGCCCCGTTTCAGCGTCCTGTCCATCCACTTTGATAGTACACAGCTGAGTTTCCATTCCCCATAACACTGTGTTAAAGGGCATGCCCTCAGCTGTGGGGCCGCAGCTATAAAGCTGTGGTACTCTCTGGCGACCCGTCCCGCCGCAAAACTCCCCGTGAAGGGAAGATTCGCCCATGGAGGGTCGACACAGAAAGGGCCGATTATTTACTGAGGACCCTGAACGCACCGCCGCACGCTCATGTGTGAGTGCGCGCTCCCTCAAAATGCCGTTTTCTGAACATCATTAATCGGAGTCCTCATAGGAGTAGTGCGTTCTACTCAGGTCCCTGAACGCACCGCCACGCGCTCTTCTGTGAGTGCGGGCGCTGCCATAATGCAACCCTGGTAACCTGCATTAATTGGAGTCTTAACCCCAGGCTTAGTGTGTTCCCCAACAGCAATATGCCGGTCATATTGCCTCTGTACCCGTATAACATTACGATAGCTTTGTTTACGTTTCATCACTCTCATCTGCGCACTCCCACTAGCCTCCTCCCTTACAGGAGCTATTCTTTCATACACACATACGGGTTTTGGGCAGAGGGCGACACCGTACTTCCGGTATCCGCCATTTCACGCGAGGTGCAAGCAGAATATCATAGTCTATTGCCTTAATCAATATAGTCTAAAATACCACATACATGCAATGGCATGATAATATTATTGTGACAAGTGGGGTATTCACCTGGTGTTTCCAGAAGATAGACGTAGATGCTGCCAAAATCGACCGAAGGCCACTTTCGAGGGTCGTTTTTCCATACATCTGCAGGCAGTCTGTAAGGGCAATCCGACAACCCACACAGCTCTAGTTTACGCTGGTAACGACCTAAAGCACACCCCTCAAGTCCAGAGATGTAATCCGAAGAAATGCAGCGATTTCTTCGGTTGTTAATTCAGAAAAAAAACCTAGTGCGCTCTGCCTGGCTACGTTAGATAGCTGTTTATATTTGCACCACCAGGATATTAGCACCTCCATGAAAATTGCGTATTTATATATATCTATGGCGCGCGTTGCATTGTGGGTAGCTCCTGACGTCACTGTGTGTGAAAGAATGGCTGGGGCGGCGAGTGGGGAATCTGTACAGACATCATGTGTAAGTGTAGCATTGTGGAAACAAAGGACACTTAGACTTGGATACAGATCAACTTTTTCTTTATTTTTTAATTGTTTCAAAGGAATCTGTGCATCGAATAGGGAGGAGGCGGGATTCACCCTCGCGTCCCGGGCGAAGAGATTTCCTCCCCCTGCCGAGACGCTACCTCCCCCCGCCAGTCAGCTTCGGGCAAACGGCGCACCCCACCCGGCCGCTCTCTGCTGCTGATGAGCCTGCCGATGTCGGGCAGCCCTTGCCCGTGGCTGCCGATATGCCGGTACCACGTGATGGGCCGTAGAGGTGGAGGGCGCCGCAGCTACGGGACCCCCGTGCCGGCACCTCTCCGTCCGCTTCACTGTCGCACTGCGCTCCCTCGCCTGCATGGAAACGCGTGGAGGAGCGCGTAGCGGGGCCGGAGGCGGGGCCAGCGGTAGCATCCTGCTAAACTGGACTCTTTCCTCCTCCAGCCGGCTGAAGCGCTGAGTGACCGAGGAGATTGACCCAAAGAGCCCCTCCGTGGACACGGGGGCTCCGAGGAGATCTTCTCGGTCTTTTCTAGATATAGTGAGTCCCGAACACACGAGACGAGACGCCACTGTGGCCAAGGAAATCACCCGCCCTGCTGCAGCGGCCACGCCATGAATCAGATTATTCATCTGATCTAGAGCGCGGTCCGGATAATCGTTCCCATTTTGTGACAGGAGGGCGGGGGCGGCTGCCTGAGGGGTGATTAGGGAGACGCCCAACACGCCGAGATTATTTGCTGCAGCCGCCATCTGCGTACCGATATTCCAGAGTGTCTCGGTCCCGGGGCAGCGGGGGCAGGGGTCGCTTACCCTCTGCCCAACCAGCCACCCGCGGAAGCAGATGGGCCGCCAGGCTCTCATCAATGGGGGGCACCCCCGCACGCACACGCTGTGTCCGAGCGGCCCTCCACCTTGATGATGCCTGCCATAGCGCGGCTACTGGGGCCTTCGTCTTGAATGGCAGCAAACGTTTTTTTTAAATCAGTCCTTCACATTAATTGTTACTGTCACAGGAAGAAGCTATACACCAGATCCTACAAAGTCTGCTTTCCTGGATATTGTAGGAGCAGACACAGTTGTGGTGGCTTAAAGCCCAGCTCTGCTCCGCGCCGTCCGTTAGATGAGCCTGGTCAGATTAATAAGAAAAGGAGTTCAAAACACCGGCATAAAAGTTATAACAATAATCTGATTTTAATGGTAAAAAGACACAATACGAAAATACAGAGTGCCCTGTAACCAGGGGCGGCGCCAGGGGGTATCTAGGAGTTGCAATAGCAACTCCAACAATTGGCCTAGCAACGGCTTAGCAACCCCATTGTTTTGATATGAAAATATATCATATTTATACACATTCTCGCAGCCCGCGAGAATGTGTATAAATATGATACATTTTCATATCAAAACAATGGGGTTGCTAAGCCGTTGCTAGGCCAATTGTTACTTGGCTAATTCTCAGTAGATCGAAAAGGGAAACATTTCTCACAGTCACAAGTCAGCGTAAACGACCGCGATCTCCAACGGAGCCGGTCCAGCCGGACAACCCTGCTATCCACAAGAATCCCGATGTTCACTATGAAAACCGGGAGGATTGGGACCACGAAGAACAGGTGCCCCCGCCAACTGACCCGCTGCACCCGCAGCAGCAGGACCAGCTAGCTGCTACCACGAGCTGCAGTGGAACTAGCGCTGCTCCTCCCCGCACTGTGATGATCCACTGCCCTCATTTCCTCCACCCTGCTCTCTGCAGAGCTCCACTCCAGAATATACAAATTCTGCTCTGTCAGTGATTCTCAGACAGTGTCTCACCCTTTGAGCATCTCGGCAGAAATGAGCAGTCACTCCTCTCAGTTACAAATGGTCATTTTAAATTAATCAAGAATGTGTTGTATTTTCCGACATGGCGCATTGTTCGAGGCGTGCTGACAGTGAGATCTAACACGGGGAATTGTGAATGAGGAGAAGAGAACTGAGAATGAGGAGGAGGAGAGTCACAGAATGAGGCCAGAGAGGAGGAAAAGTGCGTTATTTAGGCAATGTTGTTGGTGAGAGTTAGGGAGAGACCGCCTCTTCCAGGTGTGTGTGTGTATGTGTGTGCGTTTTCCGGTGTGTGTTACGTGAAAGTCATGAGTGTTACACTATTGATTGGTTCTGTAAATAAAGAGAACGTTTTCGACATTGAAGGCTTGAGTGATCTTGAATAGCGGTGAACGCTACAATATGAACAGGCTCGTGCTTGGCCCACTGGTATTGTTTGTTTATTTTGAAAATTAACTAGCAACGCCGTGCTGTCATATAGCAACTGCTAAGCTACTGCAGCAAAAAAATCCTGGCGCCGCCCATGCCTGTAACAGAGCACTCCGGGCTCCCCGCTCCACTGCCGTGCGATACAGGTATCGGGACCAGCCAGTCAGCAACAGGGGGCACCGTGCATGAATAAACAACAGTATATATGGACATTTTGGGGCGGAGAGTCAGGGGCGCCGAAAGGGGATGAAAAGTTAGGACGATTCTAAGGGCCCGTGACTGACAGGGGCCCCAAACAAATTTGGAACATTAAGAAAAACAGTTTAAGTCACCTTTCATCAATCATCAACAATTAACATTAATATAACGTTAAATTGATAATGTACTCACTAAACTTACGATTCATTTCACTTTTTTTCTTCCAGAAGTTAATTATCCAAAGCCTCTGTACACCCCCCTCTATTTACATGTAATGGTTTGGTCCTGCCTCCAAACACTGTGCGGCACCCGGCGGCACTGCACTTTCTGGCCGAGAGTGAGAGCATGTGAGGAGGGATGCTAGTACTTACATGTGTACGATGTCTCAACGACTAACAAAGTCAGGCTTTCAAAAAAGAAAAGAAAGGAGAGAAAGACAAGAGAGAGGGACTAAAGGCCCTGACACACCAACCCGATTTTGGGAGTCAGAGGCCGTCAGAGGCTGTCGGGCATTCGCGGCGCCGTAGTCAGGTTGGTGTGTCCCGCACCGTCGACCGTGACACGCCTTATTTGGACTGCCAGACCCGATGCATGGCCGATTCAACATGTTGAATCGGCCATGCATCGGGTCTGGCAGTCGTACCAAATAATCACTCTGATTGGCTGTTCAGCTAGCAAATCAGTGCATGAGAAGCGAAGCGGAAGTGAGGGACGTAAACAAACGATTTAAGAAGGCATACACAGACTGCTATTCATTTTCATCTCATCATGGCGATCTGGAATGATGCAAACGAAGACCTGCTCATCACCTTGATCCAGGAGAGGCCAGCTCTGTATGATATTACGGAGAAAAGATACTCTTCTTCTTCTCTGTCTTCCGGTTGTTGCCTCTTTTGAATGACGAATACACACTACCGCCACCTGCTGGTAAGGAGAGTTATTGCCACTCATGCACTGAAGTCGGTGCGGTGTGTTCCCGTGCGACACATGGCCAAAACGCAGGAGAACACGGCCAGGCAACAGCCGACTTCAGCGTCGGCTAGTCCTCTGGTGACTGCTTGGTGTGTCAGGGCCTTTAAGGGCGACATTATGTCACCCAGTTTTTCAAAAGAAAAGGTGGGTGTGGTCCATGAGTGGTGGAAATGAATCTGTTAGCTAAGCTTAGCCCATTGTAAATAATAATTGTAATGTTTTGCAGACATTAAGTAGCCTACTGTTAATATATTCACAGAAAATGCAGAGGTTTTTCATTTCACTCCTCTTTTAGCTGACATTTAATAAATGCAGGTACGTTTTTAGCAGCTATTCATACTAAATCAGTTGCCCCCTCCCCCCCCTGGTGCCAAGACCAACAGATCCATATTTAGGCTTAGCAGTCCTGTCCCTGTCCCTGTCCCAGCCCTGTCCCCCCATAAGGCTTTGCAGTCTTGCCATGCTGTCCATTGAAAGCCAGTTGGCTAGAAAGCTGGACTTCAAGAACTTGATCAGTGACTTTGCCTGTAAGAAGGCTAGGCGCTGGGCTCTTGGTGAGTAAGGCTGAGCAAGGGCTCGTAATAACTATTTTATAAATGATAATATTGGTGTTAATGTTCACTTTATTTTAATTTAAGAGGTCATGTATATTTAAGTTATATTTATTTTGATTTATGAATGTTCCATTAAAAAATGTCATTAAAAAGGCATGTACACCATAAAAGATGACTATTGAGGTCTATTGTCAGGAATGTTAGTGTTATATCAAATAATGAATTTTACTGCAGCAGAATGTTGCAGGTCTGCACAGTGTTATATTTTCACCGCTGAGTGTCAGTAAATATTGTGCGGTTAGTATTGGACTACAAGATAGATGCAAGCCTGTACAGGTTGGTTGGGTTCTGGAGGTGTGGTTACAGCATTGTGCTTGGTTGGCGTGGCCCGGGCCTGGTGGTGGGGCCCAATGTGATATCTTTTCATGGGGCCCAAAATCCCTGGCGGCCCCCCTGCGGAGAGTCACTGCTTATCTTCCACCGGACTTCACTCCTTTAATTTCTCAGGGAAGGTTTCACACAAACTATTCTTTCTCAAACAATCAAACATTGTACACAGATATATTAGTATCAAACATTGGCCCCAAAAGGAACCTTGAAAAGGACATGTGTGTGTGTTTGGTAAAAGGAAGTGTGTGTTTGTGTGTGTGTGTGTGTGTGTGTGTGTGTGTGTGTGTGTGTGTGTGTGTGTGTGTGTGTGTGTGTGTGTGTGTGTGTGTGTGTGTGTGTTGATATCTTGGTCAGGGAGTGTATTGTGTGTGTGTGTCAGGGTATCTGGGAAAGTGTGTGTGTGTGTGTTGGTATCTTGGTCAGGGAGTGTATTGTGTGTGTGTGTGTGTGTGTGTGTGTGTGTGTGTGTGTGTGTGTGTGTCAGGGTGTCTGGGAAAGTGTATGTAAGAAGGTTTATATATATAGGATTACTTAAAAACAGTCCCAAATAATATATGTTCACTTCAATACAGTTCAAGATAATACCTGTTTACTTTAATACAGTTTAGAACAATATCTGTTTGCTTTAATATGTGCCACAGAAATACCACTTTTTTTACAAAGCACTTTTCCCAACAATGATTTATTGGAAGCACAAGGGTATATTAAACAAGATATTGCCAAAGAAAAGGCTTGAAATATTGCACTACAGATGTATGGGATTCTGTATGGCGCCTTGGTGCTGTAAGGGTTAAACCTTGTGAGGGACCTGGCCCCTCCTTGCTGAGCAGGCTTCTGGGATGTAACAGGAGCCTTGTGTTTTCCATTCTGCTCTCATCATGGCTGCATGGCTGTGCTCTGGCTGTGCTCTGTGGGCAGATTGTGCTCCAGATTGTGCTCCAGGGGGGTGGGAAGCTCCTCTCCTGCCCCTGGGGCCCTCTCTGCTTTCCAGGACAAGCCTCGGACTGTGGAGGACCTGCCTAATATCAGCTTCTTTGAGCTGATCTACAGGATGGTGTTTCAGGGCTTCTACAACCGTTTGCATGAGCTTCAGGTAGGCTGCAGTGCACTGCATGATATCTGGACGACACACATTAGGGTTAGGGTTGGCAGCAGGGCAGTAATGCCAGATTATTTTTCCCTGCATGCATTCCAGAAATCCCTGATAGGCTCTCACTTTGGTTGACCTGCTTGAGTGCATTCACCTCCAGCAAGGATGCATTATAGAACATGTCAGACTTTTGTTTCCATAGTCACCTCCAGATAACAGCCGGTCTCAGCTGACTCACTGAGGATTGTCTGCAGGAACACTTTCTGTTTTTACGCAACACAGTGCATTGGATCAATGGGATATTTTAACATTTTGGCTTTTATGGAACCATCTATTTATGTTCCTTTCCTCAGGAGATTGCTTAGGCAAGTTTGTTTATATAGCACCTTTCAACATAAGGTAATTCAAAGTCCTTTAAAAAATGAAAAACATGAAGAAGCAAAGAGCAGGCGAAAGCAACAGCAAGAAGAAAAGTCTTCAGCATTCATTGAAAACAGTTGCAGCAGACCTGCAGTTTACTGGGAGTTCGTTCTAGATGTTTGGAGCATAATAACTGAAGAAGATGAAGAAGATGGACCTTTATTGAACCCTGCTTCTCCATGTTTATCATCACACTCTACCTGTTGCTATCTGGAGACGTACATCAGTGCCCAGGCCCAACAACTCGAAACATCAACCGTGAAGTCACGAAGAGCAACAACCCTGTCTCTCAGGTACGTGACACTCACAGAGAAAGCAAAGTGATTGAACACATACACCAACCTGGTGTGATGCCTTGCGTTTGTTGTCCGGGTGCCGGAGACGGACTGGCTGGGCTGTGTCGACTGGGAAGTGGAGCTGCCGGTGCGGGGGAGCGGAGATCTGGGACGCCGGGGGCCGTGGCTGTGGACGAGGGGAGCAGCGGGGACCGGGACCGGCTTGCTGCGTTCGGGCACAGCGTCGAGGATGCCCCGATGGCCATGGAGGAGGTGTCCTCTGACCCGTATGGCATTTCTAACTTGACCGGCTTGTGCATGGGCTTGTGCTGTCCAGCAAACCCGGAAGTTGGGTGTTGCGTTCAGGTGCAAACTCAGCGCGCCAGTCTGTTCGACAAACAACAACATGCTTACAAAATCAACAGGACCATAAATCCTGTTTTCAAAAAACACCGCAAGTTCAATTTATTTAAAACTGTTAATCACTCTTTAGTGATCTGGGATCAACAACATAAACCGAAGGGCATCCTTGGAGGACATGTGAACATCCGTAGCCTCACACCTAAAGCTGATCAAGTCTATCATCTTCTTCATGATTCCAATTTAGATTTTCTCTGCCTATCAGAAACATGGCTTCATACCAACTCTCCATCCGCTGCATTGCATGTGCCAGGCTATCAAAGCTTTAGACAAGATTGATCTTACGGAAGAGAGGGTGGGGTCATGATTTATGTCAAAGACCATCTCAACTGTCATCAAATATGCTGGCCTTTTAACCATGACTTGGAATGTCTTGGATTAAAAATAATGCTGTCCCCTGAAATGTCATTTGTGCTCATTGTTGTTTACTGCCCACCATCTTCAAATAATGACTTCTACACCACATTCAAAAAACTTCTTAAAGCATGTGATTTCAAAGCAGAAGTAATACTGCTTGGTGACCTGAATTGTAACTGGTTAGACAAGACAAGTAGGAAAGCCCTTAAGCAAATCACAGATAGTTTAGACTTAACACAAATGACAGAAGGACCAACCAGAATAACCTCATGCTCACAGACACAACTAGACTTAATATTAAGTAATAAACCTGAGAGAGTGGATACAACATATAATTTCATCACTGGACTATCTCACCACAACTTAATATTAATATCCAGAAAACTCACAAAGAAACGGTTCCACCACTCTTACAAACCTCTGGAATAACTAAGAATACCAAAAAATGAATTTGCAAACTTTGAGCAAGCTGTGTAACACACTGACTGGGAAAGTATGCTAACTGGGAGCAGTGTAGAAACAGACAGCCAAATGTTTGCGACCAAGCTACATGATTTAGTGCAGATGTTCTCCAGAAAAATGAAAAGTGGAAAAAACAAAAACAATGCACTTCCTTGGTTCAATACGGACATATTGAACTTGATGAAGGAAAGAGACTTTGCACTGAAAAGAGCACTGAAAACTAAATTAACTACTGACAGGCATAGGTTTACTTCATTACGTAACAAAGTAACTCAAACGATCAGAAAGGCAAAAGCCAACTTCTTCATAACAATAATTAATGAGGCAAAAGGTAACACTAAAATAATTTGGGAACAGATTAAAAACGTACTGGGAATCAAGCACAGGCCAAAAAAGCAGCTAGAACTAAAAGAGAATGGTAACCTAGTGCAAGACCCAGAACAACTTGCCATAGCTTTTAATACATATGTTATCAACTCTGTAGATGAGATTGCACAGAACTTCGCTTTGAGAGCAGAACATACTATCAAAGTCGACGAAAGTAAGATGTCCTTTTGCATTCAACCCATATCGGAATTAAAAACCAAAGCAATTATTAATTCTCTTAAAACTTCGACAGCTAAGGACACATACGCTATGGATTCTACAATGCTTAAATCACTGCAAGATTACTTAGTCTGCCCTCTTACCCAAATCATCAAATCATCTGTATTACATGGGACATTCCCAAGTGCATGGAAGACTGCAATTGTAACCCCCATTTTCAAGTCAGATGACCCTCTGAACATTAACAACTACCGCCCAATTAGCATCTTACATGTAGTATCCAAGGTGGCTGAGAAGTGGGTGTCAGAACAGCTTGTCTCCTTCTTAAACAACAGTCCATTTCAACTTCATCCCATGCAGTTTGGCTTCAGGGCAAATTATTCAACCGAAACAGCCAATTGCTTTTTTATAGAAAAGGTCAAAGCAATGGTTGACAAAGGAGGTGTTGTTGGTGCAGTATTTCTGGATTTACGCAAAGCCTTTGATACAGTCAACCATAAGGTCCTTCTGTCCAAACTGTCGGCTTTTAACTGCTCTCCATTAACACTCAGTTGGATTGAATCATACCTTATTGGTAGGCGTCAGCATGTTATCGTCAATAATCGACTCTCTCCAGCTCTAGACTTAAGCACCGGAGTACCACAAGGTTCAATACTTGGTCCACTTCTTTTTTCCTTATATATTAATGACCTGCCATCTGTCTGTCCTGATGTGGAAACACAGCTATATGCAGATGACACTGTGATGCATGCCAACACAAAGCAAAAGGCTGCTGATAAACTGACCTCAGCTTTAGTGCTGATCACTAGCTGGCTACACCGCTCCTGTCTTCAGCTTAATGTCAACAAAACAGTTGGAATGTTTTTCACAAAAAGAAAATGCAACATTGTGTCAAATATAAGCATCTCAGGTGAAAATATTAACATTGTGCCTCAGGTTAACTACCTTGGAATCATTATTGACTCTAATTTAACATTCAAAACACAAGTCAAAAAAGTGACACGAAGAGTCAAGTTTAGCCTAGCAAATTTTAAATACATAAGAAACACAATGACATTGAATTCTGCCAAATTATACATGAATGCCATGATCATGTCACATCTTACATACTGTCTCACAAGCTGGGGTCAAACTAACAGCTCCCCACTGAAGCCACTAGCAACCCTGTACAAACAAACCCTCAAAGTACTGGACCAGAAACCTAACCGCTCCCATCACTGTACCATCCTCAACAAACATAACATCCTGAGTTGGGAAGATTTAATAAAGTATTGGAACATCGTTCTGGTTTACAAAATCCTGCACAATACAGCCCCTCCACCTCTTAGCTCATTGGTTACTCAACGTAACAACACCAGACGGACCACTAGAAGCTCCACACGTGGCGACCTATCAGTCCCATTCAGGAAGAGTACTTTTGGTCAGTCATCATTCTCGGTCACAGCAATACAAAACTGGAACTCTCTACCCACTCAAATCAAAGACATACATACACATACCACCTTCACAGCTCACTTAAAAACATGGTTCACTGAGAACTACACCTGCACACACTAGTCTGTGTTAAGTATGGCGTGAGTGTTACATGTTGTGTGTGTTACATGTTGTGATCATGGATGTTGCCCCTCGTTTCTGTGATTTGATTGTGATGTGCTATATGTGACATGTACTGTATATAGTAACGTGTGTTGTTTATTGTTCTCTTTTATCCTCTTTCCTCCTTTTTATTTTATTTTATATATTTTCTTATAACTAATGCTGTTGATATATTGTAATTTTAAGTGTGTCTATTACCATCTGGCCGGGGACAATGGCTGGAAATTAGCCATGTCGGCTAAAGCTGCTCCATTTACTGTTTTTGTGACAGTTCATCGATGGGGACTGTCCACGACACTATAAATAAATAAACTAAACTAAACTAAATATATTTTGGGCCTAAACCATTCAGTGCTTTATAAACCAGCAGCAGTATTTTGAGATCAATTATTTG
>NC_047523.1:6822670-6858064 GCF_902827115.2 Pseudochaenichthys georgianus
GTCCTTTCATCAGACGGGAAGCGAAATCCCTGAGGTTACCTACTGTAACCCAGCTTCTATGAGTAAATGGCGCAGCCCTCTAAGGCTATCGCTATTGGGCTATCCCTCTGCGCCCCCGCGCAGCACTGAAACACTTGTAGTCCACGCCCACCCGCTAGGTGGGCCCCACCCTCGGGCCTCCTTCCGGTATAAGTAGGAAGGGGGCCCGGCAATCTGCTCCCATACAATATAACTTTTCTTCAGCTATTCGTAGAGCCAGTGGGGCCCAGCGCTTAGAGGGCTGCGCCATTTACTCATAGAAGCTGGGTTATAGTAGGTAACCTCAGTTCTATTTCGTATATGGCTTCGCCCTCTAAGGCTATCGCTATTGGGTTAAGGGCGAAGCATGATGTAGTCTGCCCCCCACTGGGTCCGCCCGGCACACAGACACACCTGCTCAATAACACCCCCTGCCTGTTGTGCCATGCGTAATGGCGCATCACCGTCCCTGGAACATAGCAAAACATGCCTATCTTCCCGACGGGGTGAAGGCTGGGAACAATACATACCGGCCGCTGTGAGAAAGTAGAGACGAAGGTCCCACCTTGCCCAGCGATCAAAGAGGGGGAACAGCAGCTCTCTGTGTGTCAGACAGGTAGGAGAGCGCCCAGCTGGATCCCTGACGTCACTCACTCTGACCAGGCACTCCATACAAAGTGTGTCAGAGGAAAAAGGAACATCCCTCCTATAAGAGGGAAAAACGGCCGCTCTCCGCATGCCGAGAGGCAGGAGAGAGGCGCACCGCTGGCTCCCTGACGTCACTCACTCCGACAGGACACCCAGTACAGGGTGTGTCAGAGAGGAAAGGGAGACATCCCTCAAATAAAAATGCATACATGAACAGGGGGTCGGGGAAGACCAAGATGCAGCATTGCAAATATCTTTCACTGACATTCCTCCGTGCAAAGCCGTGGAGGAGGAAATTCCTCTGGTGGACTGCACATTGATATTCTCCGGGGGCTTGTTAGGAGATTTGTGTGGACCACTTGTCCGCTTTCTTAAACCTCCTCGCGTTCCTAGAACATAGCCGTTATCTTACAGGAAGGAAACCCATAGCAAACAAGTAACCGTTTAACAATAATCCACTTTAATGGTAATATGCAATGCAATACAATCAAGTACAATCAATACAGTACAAATTACATACAGTTCTGTGGGATCCCACATTTACCTGATACTCACGTGAGCCAGCCAGCCAGCCAGCCAGCCAGCCAGCCAGAGAAGAAAGAGACCGAACACAGCGGGGTTTCTGTCTATATCCCTCGCTGACCCAAGGAGGAGTTATCTGCGCCTCCCTTCCAGACCAGTGATTGGCTGCCCAAATTATCATCAACACCCCACATCTTAAGTCCCCAATCCCAGTGGCTCAGCTTCCTTATCACAGGGATCTGAGATGACTATGTCAACTCCACACCTTCCCCCTCTTCCTTTGTCCTCACAAAACCACATGTTAGCAGGCCCAAAACCAGCCCAGTTTTCTACACAAATCATTTTCCCTTTTTAAGCATCTTGATAGTTTGCACGAATACATACAAATATTTCCTTACAATTCCCTCTTTTGCACTCTTAAAAAGAGAGTGCAATTTACACAAGGCACTTGCAAAAAACTGCATCCTTGTCTGCTGAGTCTCCATACTTTTTATTCTCAGTGTCCACAGTGAAGGGCACTCCGTCCAGGCTCTCGTTGCAGATGACGCAGCGGAAGCAACCGGGGCGGTAAGACTTCCCCAGGGCCTGCCGGCCTGCATGTCCATGATTAGATGTCCACCTGCGTTGCACTTGTCTGCAGACTGCTGGAACCCAGAGTACAGAAAGTCCTCTTCACAGAAAACCCTTCCTGCGTCATAGTAGAACGCCTTCCCTCTCAGCCTTCGACTACAGGCGCTGCAGGTGAAGCAGCTGTCATGGTAGAGGCTGCCCATAGCTTGGCAGGCCTGGCTGGCTCCATACACCGTCTTGTTGCACTTAACCCACACTCCTGTTTCAGCGGAGAGTGGAGTCCCCTGTGCCGTCCTGGCTTGCCGTGTCTTTGTCCCCTCTGATCCGCTGATGGCGGCTTCCGAGTCGATGCTGAATAGATGTCCTCCCGATCTTCCTTCTCCGGTCCGATGATGATGCCTCCCGGGACGACTGCTGGATGGATGATGGATGTCCTTCTCCTCCAATCCGCTGATGACAGCCTCCGAGTCGACCTCCCTGATGAGAGCCCGATCCGTCCTGATGTCGTCTAGGGTCCTCGCAGGTGTTTTCCCCCGCCGCACACTGGCTCCGCACAGTGGTACCAGTTGTCCCCCTTTTGGCATCAACAACCTGTGTGGAGAAATCTGATACAAATCCCTCAAGCCTACGCTCCGGGCTCTGGGGCCCTCGGCTGTTTAACCCACCAGTGCGTGGCAACTTGGAGCCTGTTGGTGGGGTATCTTAAAACAACAGACGTGTGTGCACAGGTTTTCTAAATTAATTGTGCTGCTTCAGAATCTTGGACTGTGCCCACTAAATAAGAACCCCAACATCTTTAGGTAAACTAAATAACATATTTCAATAGCTCTGAATTTCTGACAAGCATCTGTATTTATTTTTAAATGAAATCCCTGAGATCCCATTAAAAATCTAAAAATATGATTTGAACTGCTAATGTTTCTGGTAAAGAAACACACTAATCTTATGGATTCAAAAACAACCAAAATCACAATGCTAACAAAGTGAATGGCTTCCTGGTGATACTGCTTCTACCCGTCAGTGCTTAGATATTATCCCACTGAAAAAATGAATACAGAATTCCCACCAACTGTCATCAAATGTCTTTCTAAATGTAGATGAAATGTATATCCCCATAATGACCTAAACAATAAAGTCTATGGCTTTTACTTCTTTACCAGGCTAGTTACATGATGTTGTCCAAATCACATTGTGTCTCATTACATTACTATGTTTTAGCTTAACTGTAAATATGTTCTTTCTACATTTCAAACCTCAGTTACTTTAATACCTGTTGAAACATTAGTTGACACATTACTCACCGGTCAGCCTCTCCAGTATTCCATTCTGGACTTACATCTCTCTGGTAGCCCCTTGGCCACTGATTCTCTACCTGTGCTACCTGCTATAACTCAATCAATACTAGAGACATGTCAACATTCACCAAACAGCCTCTTATCCCCAAATATGGAGCAGGTCAATTCTAAAACTGTCAATCAATGGTCAGATTGAACAATGGAGTTGGGCAGCAGGTTCCTTTCAGTCCCTAAATGAAAAATGTACATTGTAAAGTTTACACTCCCCCTTTTTTACACATTCTCTCATGTGTAAACAAAAACCTGTATGGGAAGAAAACCTTCAGGTCATAATGGATTATAAGACAATACCAAACATTTTTCCCAGTAAACACTTGAGAGTGTTTCTCTCCATCATTCAGTCCTAAAAGAAACAGAATTCCAAATTGCCTAGTTTGAGTTTCACATTCTGCAAACAGCCACCTCCTGTGGGAGTGAAACATCATCAACCAGATTAGATACGGTTTCCCCTTTTGTGCAATGTTAGGAAAGCTCTCATTTCACACATTATTATCACACAGAAATAATGTGTTAGTCCAAAACATGCTTGATTAGTCATCGTTTCAAATCATGCAGTTGCACTGATCAGGTGCAGACATACACACACTCACACTCACACTGTCAGGTTGTAAAGTCAGGTTTGGTCAGGTTCACCGCAGAGTCAGTCATTGACAGTGCCTTCCCAAGTTACCCTGTCGGTCAGTTGGTCTCCGTCTTTTTTGCCATGTGTTGTGCTCTGCAGAGACTTTGATGTTCCAGCACAGGCCAGCATCCTCCGTCTATACAAATCTGTATATATGGAGCACCATCACTTATTAATTCACAATTACAACTATAATGTTCAAGATATCTCCAACCCCTCCTTGCTGTTTCCCACATTCCCTGAAAAGTGTCTAGCCAAAAAAATGTCACTTCTTTATTGTACTATTACTATTACTGCAATTCATTTACACCTAATTAGTATTAAAATGACTAATAGATCTATTTCAGAAACATGTGTACCTCACTATCTTGTGTCAAAACATTACAAGGATCTGTAAAGCTCTGCTATTTATTCCATAACTCATTCTATCAATTTATCTTCAATTCTGGTGCACTTAAAGAACAATGTTACCCTCTTTCACAGTGCGTGGAACTCTGGGTGTCTGAACATGAAACCAGTACCTCAAATTGAAATACTATATTTTGTTTAGAACCAGCTTTCCCTTCAACATGACCTATATAAATAAATATTTATCTGATCTTATAGAGCTGTTACTAAAACTCTCCCTTTGAACTGATCAATACTGTAACAAATTAAAACACTACCAAATTCACACACGAATAAAAAGTCCAGTGCATACTTCCTTCATGCCCCCCCCCTTTTTTTGTATCAGTGTGTATTAGACTGATTTTTCACTTGCCTTTAATAGTTCCCCTCTTTTCCGCTATTTTTATTTACCAATTGACTAATTTATGGTCCATACATCTTCTTATCTTCACTTATTTATCAAGTCAATTCAAGTTCTTTACAATACATTAGTAGATACCTTGTGGAGTCTTCACAATAACTAATCCCCTCTAGGATATGAAATCCATTCATCTTCAAGCAGATACTATGTCCTTATTTATGTTTTGTTCACGATAACAATGGTATAACAACCACATGTCATCAATTCTGGTCCACCTAAAAACCAATGTTAAACTCTTTAGCAGTGTGTGGAACCCTGGATGTCCGAACATGCAACCATTCCTCCCTCCTTTATCAAGGATTTAAAAACAGAAGTCATTTCATATTTCCTATGGTAATAACTATGCTACAATGGTGAAATCAATTATTTAGATTGGAATACTATATCTGGCTTGGCACCAGCTCTCCCTTTAACATTATCCATACAGATAAAGATTTGTCTTATAGAGTGGTTCCTAAAACTATCCCACTACTTTATTCACACGTGAATAAAAATGTCAAAGAATATTCTGTTAACCTGATGAAAAGATTGAAGAATATGGTTGTACTTTGTCATGTGGCCCCCTTTAACCCTCAGTGTGTTCTCATTTTACTGTAATAGTTTACTGCTAATAAATCTTTCTGTCTTTACGTATTTATGCTTTAAATGTGCGTTGTGTGAATAAGTGTGTTTATGTGCAAACTCACTCATTCCCGTTTTCCTTTTCTCCTCCTCTGGTTTTCTCAAGCCGTGACCCCGGCCTCCTCACTTCTAATCGACCATGCCAACTCCTCTGATTCTGTGTTCTCTTCAGTCCATCCGCTGTAACTTCATCCGCTGTCAGCCATTGGCCCAGTTACATCTGCATGCGCCCTCATGCCAATGTTCTTGCACTGCTTTGCATTTTATCCCCTCCTTTACAGTCTCTCTGCTGTTTTTATGGAGGGCAGATTCTGCTCTCATCTCCCACACTTTGCTCTTGTGCTCAGCTTGGAACTTCATGGTCCTGTCTGAGGGACTGATGAGCGTAGATTTCTGCCCGTCAGCATGCTGTTTGGTTCTGGATGCCACAGGTGGAGATAGTTCTGGCTGCAGTTGTTGTTGTTACAGCTCTGGTTCTCTGTCTGTTCGATGGAGAAGGAGGAGTCTCCCGTCGGGTTAGGTCTTTTGTCTGCTTGGAGGGTCGGGACCGTAGCCTTTTCTAACTCAGAGGGGGAGTCCAGGTCTCGGGACGCATTACCTATAAAAAATCTAGCACACTGAGGTTAAATAAATCCAACCCTTTCCACTCTGACTCTTTGTAATCATACTATCTGTCTTAATTGTTAAATGCCATCTAAACAACCTAATTGATGTCTACAAATGATATTACAAAAACCCACTCTAAAAATTGTTTCATCCATTGCTACATATGTACCCAACTCTTTCAGGAAACCATTTTCTCCTATACATTGAAAAACGTACATGTTTCCAGCATCACATATTCCACACACCACGAAAGAACATCTACATATTTTCTCCAATTTTTTAAGCTAGTTTCTATAACAAGATTATCACGTGTGACATAATAATCAGATGTCTTGTTTGCTAACCAAGAATATTAAACTTTAAAATGTCTTTTGGCCAGTTGAAGTCCTGCTTACTTCATCCTTAAACTCTACTTTAATTTGAAACCAAAAAAGGTCTTCCTTCTCCACCATGATCCTATCTCTATATCAAAGTCCAGACAAACTGATGATTTATCTTTATAAACCATGAGGAATGACTCATAAAACACTATTCTCCCTTACTTCAGTTCTAAATCAAATGAGCCAGACAGGAAACCCCTTTTAACCACTTGAAATTGTTTATCTAAGTTGTGTTGCAAGCAGGTTAGATCTGTAATGAATTAAAATCAATATTTAAAGACGCAATATAAGTTAAATATATTGTTAAGGTAATTACTGTTTTATTGTGAAGGCATCTCTGGCGAACAGCGGCCTTTGGCTTTTATTTTGAAAGGCCGTTCCGGAACAGCCGTGTTCCTAGAAACACGGCAAATTGACAATCGTTCCAATGCATTAACTATAGTCGTGAAAGAGACAAGGAGGGGGAAGGCGTGTGGAAGTAAGCAATGAACTGAAAATGCCACCAATCCTGTTCTAACGTGATGGCGCACATTGAAAACCTAAACGGGCATAAGTACCCCTGTCTTTTGTACCATTACATTAACCAACATAAAACAAGGTCTTTACTAATCAACAATGACAACCTACAGACAGCTTATTTATTTAAATATACAAGCCTTTTCTTTATCCCCCTTTTTGATTCCACTTAAAATCAATCTCTTAATCTGTTCCCATTGCTCCCGATAACTCCCTGGAATTTCAGAATTGTCTTTACTATTCTGACGCAATATATTGACTTCGCTTTTATTTATCTGACTTAATTAACGTGCTTCCCCCCCTTTCAGCCACTAGATGGCAGCAGCAGAGCACAAATGAGCTTCACTCTTCTGAGCGAATGCCTGATTACCACAGACAATCGCTCACACAGGTTATTTAGGTAAAAATCACACAGATGTATTCCCCGTACAGTTTGTCCGGCCTGATAACGTGTTACATATGTCGTCACGCAGGACTCTCTGCCTACCTTGCGATCAACGTTATGTTTACGTCAGCCTTTCAAATTAATTTTTACAGACAAGGGAAACGGGAGCCGGTCTCGTCACAATGTAGGTGACGTTAGCGCTCTCTCCCAAGGATTGAACAGAATAGCAGTCCATTGATACTTTCGCTTATTCGATCTCAGACTGCTATTTTACCCCCAGTTATAAACGGCGGACCGATCTTAAATATCGACCATCCAGGTTTCGCCGCCTGGGACTTGCACCCAAAACTCACGAACTGCACCGCTCCTTCGTCACTTCAGGACTAAACTACCTGAAGATCCACGCAAACTGCTCTAATTTCTTGTTACGCAGGACTCTCTATACCTGACGATCAACGTTCACGTGTTTTATATAACTTTCCTAACATGGTATAAAATATGCATTGTATACTCCATTCAAACCTTTTGTTTTTAAAAAATCAAAAAACACCGTAAAACGCCTACAGACAATCCTAATGTTTTAGATATACCCAATCACAGACATTTGATTTTCATAACAGGCGTCTGCCATACCTTTTGTCTTGTTGAAGCAGGGCCCTGCGTAATTGTCTGAGGTGTTTGAAAGCGTTTGTTCCCGACCCAGTCTGGCCGTCAGAATCCTTCCACAGCTCTGTTTATTCAGAAACGTCGGGGTACCATTTGTTAGGAGATTTGTGTGGACCACTTGTCCGCTTTCTTAAACCTCCTCGCGTTCCTAGAACATAGCCGTTATCTTAAGTACAATCAATACAGTACAAATTACATACAGTTCTGTGGGATCCCACATTTACCTGATACTCACGTGAGCCAGCCAGCCAGCCAGCCAGCCAGCCAGCCAGCCAGCCAGCCAGCCAGCCAGCCAGCCAGCCAGCCAGCCAGCCAGAGAAGAAAGAGACCGAACACAGCGGGGTTTCTGTCTATATCCCTCGCTGACCCAAGGAGGAGTTATCTGCGCCTCCCTTCCAGACCAGTGATTGGCTGCCCAAATTATCATCAACACCCCACATCTTAAGTCCCCAATCCCAGTGGCTCACCTTCCTTATCACAGGGATCTGAGATGACTATGTCAACTCCACACCTTCCCCCTCTTCCTTTGTCCTCACAAAACCACATGTTAGCAGGCCCAAAACCAGCCCAGTTTTCTACACAAATCATTTTCCCTTTTTAAGCATCTTGATAGTTTGCACGAATACATACAAATATTTCCTTACAGGCTCCACCCCAGAGGAGACATATGCCTGTGACACAGCCTCACACAGCCAGTGGGACAGCCGTTGTGCAGACAGAGGCTGCCCGATCGAGCGCTCTCTATAGTGCACAACCAGGCGCTGAGAACGGCGCCAGGCCGCCGTGCGCACCACATAGCAGGACAGCGCGCGCACAGGACAGAGGAGATGAGAAGTGGCTTCTTCCTCCGACCTGTAAGGAGGGGGGAATAAGCCAGCCAGGGTGATCACTCTCGACTCTAAAAGAGTTGTGATGACCTTAGGCATGAAGCCGGGTTAGGGCGTAAAACAGCTGAACTGCCATCTCCTTGGATCCGGAGGCATGACGGAGCCACAGAGAGAGCAGACAAATCACTCACCCTTTTCTCTGATAGAGCCAAAAGCAGTACTACTTTGGCTGAAAACAGTTTAAGGGGAACCTGATCAGGTTCA
This sequence comes from Pseudochaenichthys georgianus, assembly GCF_902827115.2. Taxonomy (NCBI): domain Eukaryota; kingdom Metazoa; phylum Chordata; class Actinopteri; order Perciformes; family Channichthyidae; genus Pseudochaenichthys; species Pseudochaenichthys georgianus. The sequence goes on from NC_047523.1 coordinate 6,831,479, forward strand.
AATGGGGCTTTGCTTTAGTGCGCGTAACACCAAAGCCAAATCCCACTGAGGCGCCAGAACAGCAGCCGCCTGGCTGCGTTCAGAAGCTGCGCGGATCGTACTTGTTAAGCTCAAAGAGCGCTTACAGGCTGAACCCTCAATACAAGCACGGAAGAGAGGAGACGTGAGTATGGAAGTAAAATGATTTATTTCCAATTCAAAACTCACACCATACTGCTGGGGAATTACTAATCCGGATCTGGGAATTACTAGGGGGGGAGAGTGGAGGTCCGTAGTTGATGATCCGGAGGATGTCGGAGAGAGCAGGCTGGAGCCGGGGTTCGGAGATTTGCAGCGGAACACGGGTGAGATGAGCCGGGGAATCAGAGTTCAATAGAGTGAGCAGGCTGGAGCTGGTAGTGATAATAATCCGAGGTTCGCTGACGAGGTGGTGTTGGCTGGACGTAGCAGGCAGAGTAGTTGACGGATTCTGGGCAGAGAAATACAGGTTTTAGTATAAACTTTGACTTGGAAACTAGGTTTAGTTTTCTAGAAATCACTACGTGTTACCAGTGTATCTTTCACGACGAACTGGTGAATACTGGATGAGGAAGCCGGGTATTTAAGCAGGTGTGGGTGAGTAGCAGGGGCGGACTGGCCATCGGGACGTATCCCGGTGGGCCGGTACTGAAGTGGGCCGGTCGGACGATGTGGGCCGGCCGGTAACCGGCAGGGCTCGACATTAAATGGCCCGCTGGCCCGGAAGCACGAGACACCCTGGGCCAGCATAACATATTTTCCACTTGCCCGCTTGGGCCACTCAAAATATTGCTTTAAAAAAATGTTTTCTGTGGTATTGGTATCTTGACTAGCAATTTAGTTAAATTGTTTCGTTTATTAACGCTACAACATAGCGTTCCGTGAGTCGGTTGTCGTTGTTGGGTGAAAAATAAACAGCTGTTTGCTGCGGAGCGCAGCGCGAGCAGGCTCCCGTGAGCGGGAGCGCGCTCCTTCACTACAGACTATCGCGCTACCTAACCATTCGCCAAATGTTTTTAATACTAGCGGTAACCGGTCAAGCGCCGTGCAAAAAACAATCTTCAAATAAAAGAAAGTCACCGGAGGAGTTAAAGGAGAGTGACAGGGAGTATGAGAAGAAGAGGGAGAGAAAGTTTCAGCCAGATTGATCGATGGAGTTGGCTTCTATAGAGTGGTGCAGTGACGCGTCCTAAAACCCTTTTATAATCTATCGATTAGATTTATGATTCGAAAATTATAAAAGTAGGGTAGACATGTGGAGATTATTCGGCTGAACAAAACGTGCATTTATCAAACAGGTTTGTTTTCCACAGACCTTATTTCCAGCTATTTTTCCAAAACCCTGTGGAGAAATCCCGTTGCTTTTTGTCGAGGGAACCAGCAGCTTACTTCCTGGTTTCAGGATGCGTCACTGCACCACTCAATATGATGCCAATATAAACAAGGTCTTCTGTCGGCTTTGTACATCAATGCCGACCTATGCTGACAAGTAAGTGAAGAGTAGACCATATAAAGGTATTGGCGAAATGTCCCAGCAGTTTAGAATAATGAAGGCTCTAATCAAATCAATTACATGGCCATTACATGTCTAACTCCTAATGACAGGAAGGCAGATAGTGCATTATACAAATAATAATACTCATAATAGCAGACATTTTTTAACAATGACCACAATATCATTATTTTAATAAACCAAATATGAACAATTGAGGAAAACGAGAACTGATGATTCAAATGTTGTACTACAAGTAGGCTAGTAATGTAGTTAGTGCATACATTACTATTGCAACAAATGTGTTCATCTTCTTCATTATTAGTCGATTTTTTTTTTGGACGAATGCTCCGGGCCAGTGGTTACAATGGGACCAGTGATAATACAAATCTGCGGTGGGCCGGCGCTACCGAAGTGGGCCGGTCGAGAGTCCCGGGCTGATTTGTAGTCCCAGTCCGCCCCTGGTGAGTAGATAATCAGGAAGATGAGTAGCAGCTGCGGAGGTGAATTGACGGGAACTGAAAGTAGGTCAGCCACGCTCAGCCAGGAAGACAGACAGATACAAACAAACATGAAACAAAAAGAGAAGCAGAAGAAAGGGAAAACTGCACATCCTTACAGTACTCCTCCCTGGCGATTGAGGTAGGCTGCTTCCATAGCCGTGGCCTGTTGTCTGTGCGAATCAACACATGTTAGATTGTACAGCAACGGGGCGACTCCCCCATTCTTTTCCGAGATTTAGAAAAATAGCGGGAGTAAACCGCGCAAGACACTGTTCCTGGGATAACGGGAGTGTTTCTTGTATCCCATGGAACTGCTGGGGGGAGAGGCTTCTCTGTGATGTGCCGTAATGGTCGTCATGGTGACGAGCCAAGCCATCGCCACCGCTGCCCGTAAGGCAAAAGGGCTGCAAGGGAGTTTCCACGCGCTGCATTTCACTCCGTCTCTCATCATGAGGCGCGTACACGCCCAGAGGATGAGAGGTGTGTGTATGCTGTCCACACGAGGCGTTATAACGGTGCTCGTGGATTTATTATGACCGTGTGTAGGAGGCATATCTGGGACAGAGGAATGCCACGAGCTCTGCAGTTTATAAACCAATAGGTTAAAACAGCAGGCTTCTGCAGCGAATGAACTACCTGGAGTGTCCCCCTGTTGGAAGAGACCCAGGGGGATCACCACGTGACCAGCTGACGCCAACGCCGAGCAGCTGTGTCACGGAGAGAGGGCTGTGTGGGTTGTGACATGCCGAAGGAGAGCTGTCAGTTTCTCCACTCGCTGCCGCGAGAGCCGTGCTCTGCTGGCTGAGTTTAATTCCACTCCAGATAAACATTTGTCTGAGAGGGAAGAGGACAGCTCTTCTTCCAATTTATTAGGAAACCCAGGCTTTGACAGATGCGATATGAGATGTACCGTCTGTAAAGCGACTTCCTCCCTGGAGCGAGCCAGCAAATATCAGGTCGTCCAGAGGAAACCACCCTCTCATCCCTCCTCTGTGTAGTGGCTCCAGCCTTCTCTACACAAAAATGGGAGGAGCCAGGGAATATCCGAACGGCAGACGATTGTCTGGTCTGATATTCCCTGAAATGAGAAAACGCAGGAATTTCCTGTGTTTCGGGATGATGGGTACGTGGAAGTATATGCATCCTTCAGGTGGAAGTGAACCAGTCGTCCTGGTGAACACATTCCAGCACCTGTTTGATCCTCAGCATGTGGAATACTGACAGATCGAGGATGTCTCATTGCCCCAGTCTTTTTCGGGATTAGAAAAATAACGGGAGTGAAAAGCCCTGATTTTCCTCCCTTTGAGGAACCCTGGAAATATCCTCTTTCAACAGGAGTTCCAGCAGCTCGGATTGGAGCGCAAGACATAGCTTCTGGGAGGAAAGGAGTGTTTCCTGTATCCCATTGAACTGTGGGGGGGGGGGGGGGGAGGCGGACTGCAGGACGCATCCTCTGCTGATCAGCCTGCTCATCCATCTGTCCATCAGACCCACGCGCTGCCACTCTGAGAAAACCTCTGAGAGCGGGCGCACTTGCTCGAGATGTGTTTTTTGGTCGTCATGGTGAAGAGCCACGCCAGAGCCCCTGCCGCCGCTGCTCGTGAGGCAACCCAAGGTGAGCTTGGACCGAAAGGGCTGCGCGGGGGCCTCCACACGCTGCGTCTCACTCCGACTCTCATCATGAGGCGCGTACACGCTCAGGGGATGGATGGAGGTGTGTGCAGTGCTGCCCACATGAGGCGTTATAATGGCGCTCATGGGTTTATTAAGGCCGTGTGTATGAGGCGTATCTCGGACAGAGGAATGCTGCGAGCTCTGCAGGTTATTAACAGGGGTTAAAACTGGCAGGCTTCTGCAGCGAGCCCTGCTGTCTACTTAATCAACAGTTTAGTGGCAGCCGGCTTAATTAGAGAGCTCTGCAGTTTATTAACCAATAGGTTAAAACCTATAGGTTACTTACGTAACCCCAGTGGTCAGAGTAACATGAAGTGAGATGTCTCACTATGGGCCTGTGTTTCTAAACCTCCAAAGTAGTTGATGAATTGTGGAAAACCATTTTTGAGTAGTTTCAGAGCACCATCCTATTTGCAGAATCTCAATGCTTGTTAAAGATTTAAGAGAAGCTTGTGTTTACCAAAACATACTGCCATTTCTGTTACACATCTTTTTGCTGAAAGTTCATTATTGTTGCTGACCTATCGTCTAGTTCCAGTGAGGTTGGGTTGGCATTTTTAGTTTAATTTCTCACCACTCTCTGATGGCTTCCATGCTCTGTAGAGACTTGGGCGATCAATTCACTTAGCGTGTAGTGTCATTATTAGGTCAATGTCCGGTGCCTTGCTCAAGGGCACCACGGCAGGGCCAGGTAGCAGTCCAAACCATCCTCCTGCTGCTCCTATACTTGAATACGCTTTGTCAGATAAGCAATAATACAACTACTTTCACAGGCTGAGTAGTACTCCCGACGGCCGGTATACTTTATGCTTGTTTCTTCCCCATCTGGATCCATATGAAGGTCTCTGTATGAAGGCTATGTATTAACTGTTTCCTGCTCTGCCTGGAAATAAGACGTCATGGTAAACAGATAAGAGACTTTCCTTCTGCTAAGTCAGTTCCTTCTGCTAATAACAGAGGAGAGGACAGTCCGTGAATTAAAGAGTGAGGAAAGTCCAACAGATACTCAGTTTGCTTAATCATTCAAGTGTTATGTCTGTACGCTGATTGCACACTCCTGGCCGCTTTTCCAACACGTTGCCTTTTAGGATTGATGAGAAGAGTTAAAAAGGTGTCATTAGTGGTTATAAGTTATGGTTGTTAGTCTGGGTATCTACTTTTTCCTTGTATAGAACATAGTTTTTAGGGCATGTAGGATGGGTATACAGTATAGGAAACACAACAGGCTGCAGAGACATAGAGGGATGTTTAACTGGGCTGGGGAGCACTGTCAGGGAGTTTCTCTGAAGAGTTGCAGAACACACCTGCGACGAGGGAAATGAGATGACAAGACAAAAGAAGGGAAGGGGGGAGGGGGAAAGAAAGAAGGGAAAAACCAGAGATTAGTCTGTGTTCTCTTTTTCATGAAACTTGGTGGAAGGCTGTGGCATGGGCCAAGGAAGGACCTATTCAAATGTGGAGGGGATCCAAATCACCTAAGGACACCTAACATGTTTCGTTAAAATTGTGAAATTAGGCATTTGGCTTTAGCAGATGTGTGCCAGGTGCGCTTATATTTGATTTGTGTGGCCAGGTGTTAATTTCCCATATCGCAAAGGAACTAATAATTGTTTTTGATGAACACCTGCACTTAAAAGAGAAATCAACAAAAACAACCCATAACGACTGATCCCACCTGGACTCATTGAAGTTCCATCAGGTCACAACTTTCTAACATTCCACCTCTTCTGTCTTTGTTGTCTTCTTATCTGCAGCCGTCGGAGTTGGACGCTCTTCATTCCCATACGTTCAGGGTGAAGACGTTCAAGAAGGCCAAGCAGTGCAGCGTGTGCAAACAGACCATCAGCCAGGACGGACTGATCTGCCGAGGTCAGTCCCCTGTCCTGGAGATCTCTTGCACCTAATGTAGACACGTTTTTTTGGTGGTCCAACACATTGTTGGAAAATGTTTAAATGACTGACCTCTAGCTGTTTCACTTATCGTACTGCACTGGTGTTGAGGTGTACTCCAGGACACTGTGACATCACAGTGGGAGTATACGCTCATTCCAAGGGACCAGGGGAAGGAAATCACACACACCCCCACCTCTATCATTCACCCCCTCCTCCCCTCTCGTTAATGCTGTACAGCATACCACAGACCCAGAGTCAGATAACTAGTGTACACTCCTCATCATCTCCTCGTTCTGACCCAGTGTCCTCTCATTCGCTTAAGGATGGATACACTCACTCTCTATTAGTCATCCTTTCTTTTCTTCCTTGCATCTCCCTTCTCTCTCCTCCTCTTCTATCCCTCTTTATCACTGCTCTGCCCCCCCTCCTCCCTTTTCTTCCTTCCCTCCAGCAGGAACATTTCTGCTCTGTTTATTCTTCAAAGCTCCAACTTCCTAACAAGGTAAAGCCTAACCCCAGTTCTCTGAGCTCAGCGCTTTCACACCCAATATGGAAGTCCTGCTTCTTCCCATGTGGCCCCGGAGTGTTGTTTACTGGGGACTCGCGTGCTGCTGGGAGCTGAGCGGGACACTGTCCTGATGGACAGACACATGGCTTTAATGCTTATCAAGCAAACTGCCACGCATGTTTAAATGTCACATCTATTAGAGCATTCCATGTGGCTCATGTCATATAGTGAAATTCATAAATACTCTGCACCTTTACTCTCGTGTGAAAGTACACAGATCCCACATATTAAGTGTAAAATAATGTATACATGTACAGGTAACGTTCTCTTATTTTTAAAAGACCTTGTAACTCTGTTTCAACCCGAACAAAACTGACGTTCACATGCTGAACCACTCTCGAGTATTTTCTTGAAGATTTCAGTCACAGTTTTTAAACACAAGGTTATCATTGTAGATTGAGACAAAACAAAACAACTTGGTTATTTTGAGGAAACAGAACTACCTAGTCTGTAACATTTCACAGAAGCCATCATCACACTTTCCAATAGCCTATTGTAGCGTCTTCAACTGATCGTCATGGGTCAAAATGGAAGCTTACTGTGACTTCATTCGTTCCACTAGTGATTTTAGTGAGATTTTGGCAGTCACATTTTCTGTGACCTTTTTGAAGAATTGAAATGCTCATTATGAAAAAACTTCACACATATCTACAAGCCTTACATTATTTCTTTTTTGATTCCAAAGGTCAAATGTCAACTTCACTGTGACATCAGTCTGCCAGCCATTATTCAAGACCATTTCTCAACGATTATATAGATCTTTTGAGCTGCCGGGGTTGAAGATGTGTTTGAAGCAGTGGCGAACCGTGTCTATCACAACTGGACCTTCTGTAGACACACACACACCCCCCGCCGCCGCCGGCAAAACCTGTTAAGCTCAAAGAGCGCTTACAGGCTGAACCCTCAATACAAGCACGGAAGAGAGGAGACGTGAGTATGGAAGTAAAATGATTTATTTCCCATTCAAAACTCACACCATACTGCTGGGGAATTACTAATCCGGATCTGGGAATTACTAGGGGGGGGAGAGTGGAGGTCCGTGGTTGATGATCCGGAGGATGTCGGAGAGAGCAGGCTGGAGCCGGAGTTCGGAGATTTGCAGCGGAACACGGGTGAGATGAGCCGGGGAATCAGAGTTCAATAGAGTGAGCAGGCTGGAGCTGGTAGTGATAATAATCCGAGGTTCGCTGACGAGGTGGTGTTGGCTGGACGTGGCAGGCAGAGTAGTTGACGGATTCTGGGCAGAGAAATACAGGTTTTAGTATAAAACTTTGACTTGGAAACTAGGTTTAGTTTTCTAGAAATCACTACGTGTTACCAGTGTATCTTTCACGACGAACTGGTGAATACTGGATGAGGAAGCCGGGTATTTAAGCAGGTGTGGGTGAGTGGGTAATCAGGAAGATGAGTAGCAGCTGCGGAGGTGAATTGAAGGGAACTGACAGTAGGTCAGCCACGCCCAACCAGGAAGACAGATACAAACAAACATGAAACAAAAAGAGAAGCAGAAGAAGGTAAAACTGCACATCCTTACAGTACCCCCCCCTCAACGGGAGGCTCCTGGCGACCACCAGGCTTTTTGGGATGAGCCCTGTGGAAATCCCTCACCATAACGGGGTCCATTATCCGAGATCGAGGAACCCAGCAACGCTCCTCCAGGTTGTAACCCTCCCAATCCACCAAGTACTGTAAGCCCCTACCCCGGCGTCTAACATCCAAGAGTCGATGCACGGTATAGGCAGCATGATCATCAATGACTCGGGGGGGAGGAGGGGGAATGGCCGGAGGGCACAAGTCACTGGTGTGAACTGGCTTGATTTGTGAAACATGAAAAGTGGGATGGATCCTGATGATTCTGGGGAGCTTCAGGCGGACAGCAGAGGGGTTGATTATGCGCTCAATGGGGAAGGGGCCAATAAACCGGGGAGACAGCTTCTTGGACTCGGTAAGGAGGGGGATATTCTTGGAGGACAACCAAACCGATTGTTCAGGGGTGTAAAGGGGAGCAACAAGTCTGCGACGGTTGGCTGATTGCTGGGTCTTGGCGGAAGTTCGGAGGAGGGCAGATCGAGTGTCTCTCCAGATCTTACGGCACCGACGAACATGATGCTGGACAGATGGAACAGCCAACTCAATCTCCTCTTCGGGAAACAAGGGTGGCTGGTACCCTAGAGAGGCTTCGAAAGGAGAGAGTCCTGTAGCTGATGACGTGAGGGAATTGTGAGAATATTCCACCCAAGGCAGATGAGAGCTCCAGATCTTCTGATTCCGGTTTACAACACAGCGGAGGGCAGATTCCAGGTCCTGATTGGCCCTTTCGGTTTGACCATTGGACTGGGGGTGGTACCCGGAAGTTAAACTGACCGACGCACCAAGTGAACGACAAAAGGTCTTCCAAACTTGGGAGGTTAACTGAGGTCCACGGTCGGAGATGATGTCAGCCGGGATTCCATGTAGGCGGACAACATGCTGGGTGAGAAGTTGGGAGGTTTCCAGGGCTGAGGGAAGCTTGGGTAGAGCAACAAAATGAGCACACTTAGAGAAGCGGTCAACAACAGTTAGGATTGTCGTATTACCATGAGAGGGGGGCAGACCGGTGACAAAGTCCAGAGCAATATGTGACCACGGTCGACTAGGGATTGGAAGGGGTTGGAGCAAACCTGCAGGTTTCTGATGGGAGGCCTTACTCCTGGCACATATTGTACAGGCTGAGACGAATTCCCTTGTATCCTTGTCGACTGTTGGCCACCAGAAATGTCTTTTGAGAAGGGAGAGTGTGCGGTTAGCACCGGGATGGTTGGAGAAACGGGAGCTGTAAACCCACTGCAGGACTTGGGAACGGACTGAGTTTGGGACAAACAGACGGTTAGGCGGACCACAACCAGGGTCTGGTTGTTCCAACAGTGCCTCCTGGATAGCGTTACTGATCTCCCAGGTGACGACTCCCACAACACATCTCTGGGGAAGAATAGAGTCCGAAGTAGAGACTGGACCCCCAGACGTGAATGATCTGGACAGGGCATTAGTATTCCTGGAACCTGGGCGATAGGTGAGAGTGAAGTTGAAGCGTCCAAAGAAGAGAGCCCACCTGGCTTGTCGAGAATTTAGCCGTTTGGCTGATTGAATGTACTCAAGGTTCTTATGGTCAGTCCACACTAGGAATGGCTGCTCGCTGCCCTCGAGCCAGTGCCGCCACTCATCCAATGCCATCTTAACTGCCAGCAGCTCCCTGTTGCCCACATCATAGTTTCTCTCAGCTGGGGAGAGACGGCGAGAGAAGAAAGCACAAGGATGAAGCTTGTTGCTTGGCCCGGAATTCTGAGACAGAACAGCACCAACTCCGATCTCAGAGGCGTCAACTTCGACCACAAATTGTCTGCTTGAGTCAGGCTGGATGAGAATGGGGGCTGAAGTGAACAGGGACTTAAGTCTAAGAAAAGCATTGTTAGCTTCAGGGGTCCAGGAGAACTTAATCTTGATAGAGGTGAGACTGGAGAGTGGAGCAGACACCTTGCTATAATCCTTGATGAACCGGCGATAGAAGTTGGCAAACCCCAGGAACCTTTGCAACTCCTTCCGAGAAGTGGGGACTGGCCACTCTGAGACTCCGAGAATCTTCCCTGGATCCGCCTCCAACCTGCCTTGCCGGATGATGTATCCAAGAAAACTGATCCGTTCCTGGTGAAACTCACACTTCTCTGCCTTGACGTAGAGCTTGTTCTCAAGCAGCCTCTGAAGAACCAGACTGACGTGTCTTTGGTGGTCCTCCAGGCTCTTGGAGAAGATCAGAATATCGTCGATGTACACAAAGACAAACTGGTTGAGATAATCACGCAAGACATCATTTACCAGGGACTGAAAAACTGCTGGGGCATTGGAGAGTCCAAAGGGCATGACGAGATACTCAAAGTGGCCAAGGGGGGTGTTAAAGGCAGTCTTCCACTCATCACCTTGGCAGATACGAACCAAGTGATAGGCATTTCTGAGATCAAGCTTTGAGAAGATGGTGGCACCTTGAAGTGGCTCAAAAGCAGAGTTGATCAGGGGAAGTGGGTACTTATTCTTAACTGTGATGTTATTTAACCCACGGAAGTCAATAGAGATCGAAGAGTTTTATCCTTCTTGTCCACAAAGAAAAACCCCGCACCCAGAGGGGAGGAAGAAGGACGAATTATTCCAGAAGCCAGGGAATCACTGATGTATTTCTCCATGGCCTCTCTCTCAGGCAGGGACAGATTATAGAGCTTGCTGGTGGGTAACGGAGCCCCAGGAAGCAAAACAATGGGACAGTCATATGGCGAGACACCAGGGTAATTAAGGCTTGGAGGTCTGCAGGCACGTCTCGTGCCGCCAACTCATCCTTTAGTTGATCCTTCAACCCCTTAACAAAAACTGCCCTTAGAGCCGCCTTGTCCCAACGGGCCTGTGCCGCCAGTGTGCGGAACTCGATAGAGTAATCCGCCACACTTCGATTCCCTTGTTGTAGTGTTAGCAGGCGATTCTCAGCAGAGCCGGAGTAGTCAGGGTGATCAAAAACAATGGACAACTGTTCAGAAAAAACTCCAAAGGAAAGGGTGTCATAATCCATAGATGAACTCAGTGCTTTAGCCCAGTCTAATGCTCTGCCATGAAGCAAATTCAAAACATAATTAATCTTGGTTACATCTGAAGGAAAGGACAAGAAACGCTGACGAAATACCTTATTGCATTGAAAAATGAATCCCTTGCATTTCTCCACCTCTCCATGAAAAGGATCTGGGTCGGTGATGTGGAAATCCCGGCATGGAGTGGATACAGGAGGAGGACTTGAGGTGACAGGGATTATAGCAGGTTGAGATCTGGGAAGTAAGGTTTGTGATGCTTTCAGTCATGGAAAGATTGCTTTCCACCAAAACTTGGATTAACCGTTCATGTTGGCCAAGAAGATTTCCCTGATGAGACAGAGCCTGCTGAACAGTGGAGGGATCCGATCCAGTGCTTGAGGGGTTCATAGGGACCAGTTCGTCCTGTTAAACTAAAAGAGCGCTTACAGGCTGAACCCTCAATACAAGCACGGAAGAGAGGAGACGTGAGTATGGAAGTAAAATGATTTATTTCCAATTCAAAACTCACACCATACTGCTGGGGAATTACTAATCCGGATCTGGGAATTACTACGGGGGGGAGAGTGGAGGTCCGTAGTTGATGATCCGGAGGATGTCAGAGAGAGCAGGCTGGAGCCGGGGTTCGGAGATTTGCAGCGGTACATGGGTGAGATGAGCCGGGGAATCAGAGTTCAATAGAGTGAGCAGGCTGGAGCTGGTAGTGATAATAATCCGAGGTTAGCTGACGAGGTGGTGTTGGCTGGACGTGGCAGGCAGAGTAGTTGACGGATTCTGGGCAGAGAAATACAGGTTTTAGTATAAACTTTGACTTGGAAACTAGGTTTAGTTTTCTAGAAATCACTACGTGTTACCAGTGTATCTTTCACGACGAACTGGTGAATACTGGATGAGGAAGCCGGGTATTTAAGCAGGTGTGGGTGAGTAGATAATCAGGAAGATGAGTAGCAGCTGCGGAGGTGAATTGACGGGAACTGAAAGTAGGTCAGCCACGCCCAGCCAGGAAGACAGACAGATACAAACAAACATGAAACAAAAAGAGAAGCAGAAGAAGGGAAAACTGCACATCCTTACAGTACTCCTCCCTGGCGATTGAGGTAGGCTGCTTCCATAGCCGTGGCCTGTTGTCTGTGCGAATCAACACATGTTAGATTGTACAGCAACGGGGCGACTCCCCCATTCTTTTCCGAGATTTAGAAAAATAGCGGGAGTAAACCGCGCAAGACACTGTTCCTGGGATAACGGGAGTGTTTCTTGTATCCCATGGAACTGCTGGGGGGAGAGGCTTCTCTGTGATGTGCCGTAATGGTCGTCATGGTGACGAGCCAAGCCATCGCCACCGCTGCCCGTGAGGCAAAAGGGCTGCGAGGGAGTTTCCACGCGCTGCATTTCACTCCGTCTCTCATCGTGAGGCGCGTACACGCCCAGAGGATGAGAGGTGTGTGTATGCTGTCCACACGAGGCGTTATAACGATGCTCGTGGATTTATTATGACCGTGTGTAGGAGGCATATCTGGGACAGAGGAATGCCACGAGCTCTGCAGTTTATAAACCAATAGGTTAAAACAGCAGGCTTCTGCAGCGAATGAACTACCTGGAGTGTCCCCCTGTTGGAAGAGACCCAGGGGGATCACCACGTGACCAGCTAACGCCAACGCCGAGCAGCTGTGTCACGGAGAGAGGGCTGTGTGGGTTGTGACATGCAGAAGGAGAGCTGTCAGTTTCTCCACTCGCTGCCGCGAGAGCCGCGCTCTGCTGGCTGAGTTTAATTCCACTCCAGATAAACATTTGTCTGAGAGGGAAGAGGACAGCTCTTCTTCCAATTTATTAGGAAACCCAGGCTTTGACAGATGCGATACGAGCTGTACCGTCTGTAAAGCGACTTCCTCCCTGGAGCGAGCCAGCAAATATCAGGTCGTCCAGAGGAAACCACCCTCTCATCCCTCCTCTGTGTAGTGGCTCCAGCCTTCTCTACACAAAAATGGGAGGAGCCAGGGAATATCCGAACGGCAGACGATTGTCTGGTCTGATATTCCCTGAAATGAGAAAACGCAGGAATTTCCTGTGTTTCGGGATGATGGGTACGTGGAAGTATATGCATCCTTCAGGTGGAAGTGAACCAGTCGTCCTGGTGAACACATTCCAGCACCTGTTTGATCCTCAGCATGTGGAATACTGACAGATCGAGGATGTCTCATTGCCCCAGTCTTTTTCGGGATTAGAAAAATAACGGGAGTGAAAAGCCCTGATTTTCCTCCCTTTGAGGAACCCTGGAAATATCCTCTTTCAACAGGAGTTCCAGCAGCTCGGATTGGAGCGCAAGACATAGCTTCTGGGAGGAAAGGAGTGTTTCCTGTATCCCATTGAACTGTGGGGGGGGGGGGGAGGCGGACTGCAGGACGCATCCTCTGCTGATCAGCCTGCTCATCCATCTGTCCATCAGACCCACGCGCTGCCACTCTGAGAAAACCTCTGAGAGCGGGCGCACTTGCTCGAGATGTGTTTTTTGGTCGTCATGGTGAAGAGCCACGCCAGAGCCCCTGCCGCCGCTGCTCGTGAGGCAACCCAAGGTGAGCTTGGACCGAAAGGGCTGCGCGGGGGCCTCCACACGCTGCGTCTCACTCCGACTCTCATCATGAGGCGCGTACACGCTCAGGGGATGGATGGAGGTGTGTGCAGTGCTGCCCACATGAGGCGTTATAATGGCGCTCATGGGTTTATTAAGGCCGTGTGTATGAGGCGTATCTCGGACAGAGGAATGCTGCGAGCTCTGCAGGTTATTAACAGGGGTTAAAACTGGCAGGCTTCTGCAGCGAGCCCTGCTGTCTACTTAATCAACAGTTTAGTGGCAGCCGGCTTAATTAGAGAGCTCTGCAGTTTATTAACCAATAGGTTAAAACCTATAGGTTACTTACGTAACCCCAGTGGTCAGAGTAACATGAAGTGAGATGTCTCACTATGGGATGCGCCTCATCGTGGAGCAAACAGAAGCATCAATCTCATTACGCCAATCCTGATTGGCTGGTGATCTTGACGTCAGCGTCAGGGGAAATCACCCCCTATAAGTAGATTGTGCCACGACGCATGCGTCATTCAAAATAAGCACCTGTTCTCGCTTCACCATAGCAAGGAGGGCCGTCTGGTGAGACATCTCACTTCATGTTACTCTGACCACTGGGGTTACGTAAGTAACCTATAGTTCTCATTCATAACACTCCATTCGATGTCTCACTATGGGAAATTGTAGCTCCCGTATTGCCAGACGAGCTTATCTCAAAAATCACCGATCAACCAGAATTTAACAGGATGTAGCCAGGCCCCGAGTCGAGTGAGCCCGCAGACCCAAAGATGCTTGCAAATTCTGACTGGTATAGGCCAAAGCAATTGCCTCCACAATCCAGTGGGAGAGCCGTTGCTTAGTAACGGGCTTGTATGGAGTCAGATTTGGGTCAATATTCTAGCGCGTAAAACAAGCTACTCACGAGCGGAAAATGTGCTTTTACACGCGCATAAAATGACCCTCGCGCGCAGATTAAACCCCCGCGAGCGGCTCTGCGCCCGCGAGCGGCTCTGTGCTCGCTCGCGAGAGAGACAGCCCTCTTCCTCTTGACAAGTGAGCTATTTATTTTTTATTTTTCAAAAAGAATACAAAAAGTTCTAGCATACAAATATTACAAATGCGTGATAATAAAGCAATTGGTTATAAAGAATGTCCTTTTGTATCAAGCAAATAAAAAAACAATTTTTACAACCAATATATCACTTAAATGCAACAATTATACACATATGGACAACTTTACCATTCAATCTCGTCCAACTGATTTTGCTGCCGTCTCTCCTCGGCTCTTGGTAGTGCAGGCATTTATCAAACCTGGCAACTCCGGGTTTTCTTGCAGCTGTCAATCAAAGTCCAGTGGCTCCGCTCCAAAATCCCAGAAACTTTTCACGCGCGCGTAGACAGACTCCGCGAGGCTGACACTCCCGCGAGCGAGCAAGAAGGCTGTCTCTCTCACGAGCGAGCGCAGAGCCACTCGCGGGCGCAGAGCCACTCGCGGGCGCAGAGCCGCTCGCGGGGGTTTAATCTGCGCGCGAGGGTCATTTTATGCGCGTGTAAAAGCACATTTTCCGCTCGTGAGTAGCTTGTTTTACGCGCTAGAATATTGACCCAAATCTAACTCCATAGCTTGCCCTTGTGAGGGTTAGCCCAGGACACGAAGAGTTGGTCATTAAGACGAAGCTCCTTTGATCTGTCCATATATGTGTGTAAAGCCCGGACTGGACACAACAGATCCTGCTGCTGCTCCCCGGAGGAAACCAGCTGCGGAGGAAATGCCTCAATGTCAATTGGGGTACACGAACCAACCACCTTTGGTGTAAAGGCAGGGTTGGGCTTCAACAACACTCTCGGTTGCCCTGGGGCGAACTGAGTGCATGAGGGATGTACAGACAGTGCATGAATATCGCTGACCCGCTTGGCGGATGCCAGGGCCAGTAACAGCACTGTCTTGAGTGACATATGTTTCATGTCAGCTCCTTCCAGGGGTTCAAATGGGGTCATTCTGAGCCCATTTAAAACCACTGCCAAGTCCCATAAGGGCACCAGCGACCTGGAGACAGGGAGGAGCCTGTGAGCTCCCTTCATAAAACGGCAGACCAAAGGATGTTGGCTAGCCGTCTTACCCTCAAAGCCCACATGGCATGCAGCAATAGCAGCCAGGTACACCTTGATCGTGGAGAAAGCTCTGTGTTTATCGATCAAGTCCTGTAGGAATGATAAAATCACCCCGACAGGACATTGAAAAGAGATGTGCCCTTCTTGAAGGCACCACTCCTCAAACACCCTCCACTTACAGGCGTAAGAGACCTGGTGGAGGAAGCTCTCGCACTCTGAATAGTGTTTATCACCTTCTGAGGGAGTCCCACTGTATTCAGATTGTACCACTCACGGGTCAGGCCCATAGTGCCCCGCACTCTGGGCGTGGGTGAAGTATCGCCCCCCCCGCCTGAGACAATATGTCCCTGCGTGGTGGGGGCTGCCATGGCTGCCCGCACAACAGCTGATATATCTCCGCCAGCCCGTATATTGCGGGCTAGGGCGGAACCATCAGGATAAGTGTGTGGCGTTGCTCCTTCACTCTGGTCAGAGTTGGGGGTAACAGAGCCAGGGGTGGGAACGCGTCCAGAGGACCCGGAGGTTAATCGTGTACGAGTGCGTCCCCGCCTAACAGTGTGTTTAAATCGTGCATTAAAGAGAACAGCTGTCATTGAGCATTTTTCTTTTTGCGAACAGATTTAACGCGGCCGTAACGCACCCACAGCGGACTCCCGATCCTTGGATGAGGAGTCCAGTCTGCATAGAGTGGTGCACCTCTGGACAGTAGTTCTGTCCCGAGGTGCATCACTCCCGGTACCTGTGTCGCTCTCAGAGAGAGGAGACATCTGCCGCTCCAAGGGATCAGTTTGTGTGCCAGTGTGTGTGACTGGAGACAACGCAACCTCCCCTGGCGGTTCATACACGATATCGTGTTGTCTGTCCTCACGAGGACATGGTGTCGTCTGAGAGAAGGCAGGAAGCGTTTTAGGGTGGGGAACACCGCTAAAAGCTCCGGGTGAATTACGTGCGCCCGCTGGAGGTCTATGCTCTAGAGACCCCTCACCGGGCGACCTTCGTAAACCAACCTGATCTCACCAGAATGCGTGACTCCACCACGACTCCTTAACACCACAATGCGTGGTGGAGTCACGAACTTTGTTACATTTGCGTATCGGCACCACGCAAACAACCCCAATGTAAAGTGAATGAGGCTCCTTTGTCGTGGTGCACACACGCATTTCTACAACGTGCATTGTGTGTAATGCAACTGTTATTTTTATTAAATTAGTTAGTTTTTAAGGAAGGCCAGAGCTTCAGCTGTGTCAAATAGATTGTTCCCTTCAGTTAACGTTATTTAAAAGATAATGATCATGTCCCCTGTATTGTATTACGAGCGTCCATTCCCATTGGATAACGGAGAATTTTACACCCGGAAGTAAGTAGCCTATTCTCCTTACTGTCGATTGATTTTACAGTGATATCTGCACTACTCATCGACTAAAAAACACCAAATTGTCCTTGTTAATTACACAACATTGATTGGTTTGAATTGTGTACAATGCTTTTGTATTTTCCCCCTTCGATTCGGAGAAACAAATATATTTTCGGAGTTTTTGGACGGCAGAAGACACTACACTACCCAGAATCCTCAGCTATCGTTTGGGACTACACCATGTGCTTAGCTTGACAAACCCCGTGATCAGTCCTCAACCTCTGTGATTGGATGCGCGACGTTTACACAGAGCGTCCAAAAGGACTTTGAAATGGAATGAAACCCATCTACGGCACACTATTCAAAACAGGAATCGAACGTGTCCTACCCCCCTCCCCCCCTTAGGTCACAGGCCCCTCCAACAGTGCTACGCAATAAAACAGATGCACAGAAAAAATAGTGAAATAGTGCAATAAGAGTCTATATACAAGTGATTGGAATATGATATATTAGATAAATAATTTCTAAGTAGCAGCCAGATGAATGTTATTTCTAAGTTCAGGTGTTTAATAGTCTTCTGGCCTGTGGGATGAAGCTGTCTCTGTGTCTGGTGGTTTTAGTCCGAATGCTGTGGTACCGCCTGCCAGACTGCAGCAGACAGAACCGTTTGTGGCTGGGGTGATGGTGGTCTTTTATAATCCTGAGGGCTTTCTTTAAGGTTAACCTGGTATTTTTAATCCACTACATTTATTTTAGTTACTTTACAGATTTGGATTAATGATGTGAAATATAAACAACCCTTAAATCAGACTTTAGTTACACCTGAATGAAATTCAGTGAAGGTGATTGTCAAGTGCCAACAATCAGGCGAGATATTTGATAGTTGGTTGCTTGAGAAGACTAAATATTTATCTGCAGATCGTTTAAAGCATATTCATTACTCGTTATTCTCTAATAGTTCATTAAAGACTGTATATAATTGCTATTTTGCACATCCCTTTCAAGATTTCAAGATTTTCTAAGGTTTATTGACATATCATATACACAACAGTGTAGTTATGCAATGAATGAACAACTTGGGTCACAGGTTCATCAACAGTGCATTACAAGACATCTATCAATGTGTGTGTATACTTCCACCATTACACTGTCGTATTCTGCACATTTCTTTAATTAAAGCCTTATTAGTTAGCACATCCTCCTATCAGGCACTAAACTGTTTTACTCTAGATATCATTTGAGTATCTTCTTGATATTTTCTATTCTATATTTATATAATTGACCTTCTACTTTCCCACTATTTTGTATGTACTCTTAATATTTGAATGTTTTCATAAAATATAACACATTCAAAAGTGCGTTACAAAAATGAAAGACATTAAGAAAAAGGCATTTTAAACAGTCATTAAAAAGCAACACAATCTTCCTGCATTGCAATTACTCTAAACGTGTAATAACGTGCTTTAACCAGTAGGTGGTTTGGGTTAAAAGCATAGGTTAAAAGGCTGTCAAGTTTACAGTGTTAACAAAATAAAATATACTGCTGTTTCCAGTTTAGTTTACGACGAATATTATTTTGTTATTGTTTTGATATTTGTAACACAAAAGCGATGGAAAAAACCCATAGCAACCAAA
Organism: Pseudochaenichthys georgianus; assembly: GCF_902827115.2. Taxonomy (NCBI): domain Eukaryota; kingdom Metazoa; phylum Chordata; class Actinopteri; order Perciformes; family Channichthyidae; genus Pseudochaenichthys; species Pseudochaenichthys georgianus. The sequence continues at coordinate 6,849,889 of NC_047523.1, forward strand.
AAAAGATGGTCTTAACATGACCCAGTCGTCTAGTAGTTAATAAAAAACAATAATATCAAAACAAAATATTACTACTAACTTTATTGTGAAATTAAAACAGAACGGTAAAAGAATAGTTTCCGGTGTATTCTGATGCCCGATCTCTGTAGATAAATAAAGAACTAAGACAGATGTGTAATATTTAATGCGGCCAAACCATTTATTACAATGCATTCATGTGATGACTATCAAAGAGTAAAGCAAGCACTGCTGAATAAAGTATGATTTTCTCTTTTACGAAACGTTTTTTTTCATATGGAATGCAGTTGGAGGTCAACCAATCAAAGAACTTGAGGACTGATCACGGGGTTCATGGTGTAGTCCCAAACGATAGCTGAGGATTCTGGGTAGTGTAGTGTCTTCTGCCGTCCAAAAACTCCGGAAAAATATTTGTTTCTCCGAATCGAAGGGGGAAAATACAAAAGCATTGCACACAATTCAAACCAATCAATGTTGTGTAATTAACAAGGACAATTTGGTGTTTTTTAGTCGATGAGTAGTGCAGATATCACTGTAAAATCAATCGACAGTAAGGAGAATAGGCTACTTACTTCCGGGTGTAAAATTCTCCGTTATCCAATGGGAATGGACGCTCGTAATACAATACAGGGGACATGATCATTATCTTTTAAATAACGTTAACTGAAGGGAACAATCTATTTGACACAGCTGAAGCTCTGGCCTTCCTTAAAAACAAACTAATTTAATAAAATTAACAGTTGCATTACACACAATGCACGTTGTAGAAATGCGTGTGCGCACCACGACAAAGGAGCCTCATTCACTTTACATTGGGGTTGTTTGTGTGGTGCCGACACGCAAATGTAACAAAGTTTGTGACTCCACCACGCATTGTGGTGTTAAGGAGTCGTGGTGGAGTCACGCATTCTGGTGAGATCAGGTTGTCGTAAACACCCTATCAGCCTGTCTGACATGCGTCTGTGGTGAACACCTTCCGTGAAAGGACAGCACCCGTAGGCGCATCCCGCACTAGAAAAGTCGGGTGTAGTGCCACTACGCATTACATAATAACCAATACTCTCCGCACGCCGTGGCGCGCGGGGTTTAATTTTATTATGAGACCCATGTTGAGCGGGGTGCTTTACGAGGACATTTGTCTGCGTAATCTGACTCTGCTCGGCGGGCATTATAGATAAACCCCTTCTTTCTAGGAGAGAGAGAACCTCTCTCTCCAGAATATGGGTTGACTCTCTCTGGGCTTGTGAAAACAGATATTGTGTAACTGTTTTGAGAAGCCCAGGTAGATGTCGTGAGTATCCCCTGCTGTATGCTCCTTAGAGCCAGCTGAGATGTCACGCTTACGGCTCCAGCCGGCACTGCGCATGCGCGTGACGGTGGCGCCCTTACAGCTCCAGCCGGCATTGCGCATGCGCGTGACGGTGGTGCCTTCACAGCTCCAGCCGGCACAGCGTATGCACGTGACGGTGGTGCCTTCACAGACCCGTCAGTAAACCGCCTTTTGAGAGATGCCGTAGCTGCTCTCAGAAGGGGAACAATTGACAGGCTGTTTATTGGCTTCATTGATTTTCTTTTCATTTTTTTGAGCTGCGCCCTCGGCCCTCGGCCTGGATGCTTCAGTCCAGAGTGGCTGCTCCCGGGCTACCCGACAGGTCCTCGCAGAGCTCCGCTTGGTAGGCGGTTAGCAGCGAGGACACGTTCAGGGCCCTGGCGGACAGCGCTGCCGCTTTGTAGGACTTTTCAGTCATTGTAGACTGAAAGCGGTCCGACTTTGCTGGCAGCGTGGGGTTCCTGCTTGGTGACGGGCCCACCTCCATGGGCGGTATGCGGAGTAGACCGAGCCTCTCCATCCCGTCACAGTCTAGGGAGGAGGCACCCTGGATTGGGACCTTGTTGCTGAAGGGCCGGTCTCTCCACGAGACCGACACTTCTTCCAACATTTCCGGGAAGACCGGGAGGAGTTGCCTCTTTTTGCCCGCTGCTTGGGGAAGGTGTTTCCCCTCGTAGCGGGACCTGGAGGTCTCCTTGGCCATTTCAGGCCACGGAACGTTGAGTCTGACCGCAGCGCGTTTGCACACGGCCTGCAGGTCCATGCTCAGACCGGGCGAAGCTGGTGTGCTATCGCCCGGGGGAGCAGCCCTCGCTCCAGGCTTTGCAGCCTGGGCCGATGACATGAAGGTGTCCTCTTCTTGTTCATCCGACTCGGACAGGAGGAACGCCAGGGCGTCCTCGTCTTCGTCCTCGTCGTAGTCCAGCTTGAGGACATCCTCCGCGGGTGAAACCATGGTGAGGTCTAACCGGGAGCCCCAGCTTGGTCTTGTCGTCACCGGGTCCCGGCCTGCCAGGGCACGGGATTCCGGTTCTGTGGCCATAGCGGATAATGAGCCCCAGACCGACACGGAGAGGGGTTCGCTCTCTGTGACGGACGCCCCCGTGTCTTGACTGCCGGTCGGCGGGTCCATGGACATGGGGGGGTCCTGTTCCGACAGGCTAGCCTGTCTTGCTAACCGTCGGCGGAGGCTCTTAACGGTGAAGCGGACACAATGTCCGCATGAGCCGGGGTTGTCGATAGCGCCTCAGGCGTGTTCCAGCCCGAGAGGCAGGACGAACAGACCTGGTGTGTGTCTGTGCCCGAGATCTTCAACCCGCAGCCGCAGAGTCGAGCCACCGAGTCGAGCCACCGAGTCCCTGACTCCTCTGGTATGAGGGAGAGGTGCGTCCATCTTGGTCGCCTCGTGGCGTGGAGAGGGCCCGCTCTCGACAGGTGGGACGGGAGAAAAAGGTATTACCACCTTGTCCTTAATCCGGAGAAAAAGGACGGTGTGGGACTTTTATTCCCGGAGAATACTGACTGGTGTGGCAGTATGCTCCTTTAATCCTTTCTTCCTCTGTGGAGAAAATAAAATAAAAAACGTCCTCGCTACCGGTAGAGAGGGAGCGAGCTAGCAACAGGTGTGCTGCTAGCTTAAAAAATCGGACCTACCTTACTTTCTCGGGTAAGAGAAGGGCGAGGTCGATTTTAAATACTAACAACGTTAGTACTACCGTCTTCCTGCGAAACAGAAGGAGTAGCTGGCGAGCGCCCGTTGACCGAAATGGGTATTTGGGTTCAGTCTGTGGACAGTGAAGCTTGCCCGGCTACTGTAGAGATGTGCTCTGAAGCGAGAAGAGGTGTTTGAATGACGCATGCGTCGTGGCGCAAGCTACTTATAGGGGGTGATTTCCCCTGACGCTGACGTCAAGATCACCAGCCAATCAGGATTGGCGTAATGAGATTGATGCTTCTGTTTGCTCCGCGATGAGGCGCATCCCATAGTGAGACATCGAACGGAGTGTTATGAATGAGAACAGCAGAATTCTGCAGCGAGCCCTGACGCCGTGGCGCTGCGGGCGCTGCCGCTGGGGCAGTCAGCCTGGAATACTGCTCCTTCCACCGTTCTGGCTTCTCTGTGATGTGCCGTAATGGTCGTCATGGTGACGAGCCACGCCATTGCCCTCGCCGCCACTGCCCGTGAGGCGAAAGGGCTGCGAGGAAGCCTCCACACGCTGCGTTTCACTCCGGCTGTCATCATGAGGCGTGTACACGCTCAGGGGATGAATGGAGGTGTGTGCAGTGCTGTCCACATGAAGCGTTAAAACGGCGCTCATGGCTTTAGCAACAAGCCCTGCTGGCTATTAACCGACAGGTTATAGGCAGCTGGTTTACACAGGGCGTGAGGCAACTCCAGGTGGGCTGGGACCGAACGGATTGCGCGGGGCCTCCACACGCTGCGTCTCATTCCGACTCTCATCATGAGGCGCGGACACGCTCAGGGGATGGATGGAGGTGTGTGCAGTGCTGCCCACATGAGGCGTTATAACGGCATTCATGGGTTTATTATGACCGTGTGTAGGAGGCCGGACGTGTGGATCTGAAGCAGTACATCGGGAACTGCACCCACGGGCAGCTCACTCAGATGTTCTGGAGGTTCTACCCGGAGGAGCCTGCCTCTGAAGCGGACCGCTTTGCAGAGCAGGCGCTGGCCGTGCACTCTTAGATCAGCGCCGCTCAGGTGCAGGGACACTTCCTGCTGCACAAAATGGACCCCGCAGGATCTATAGACAATGTTGCCCAGATGAAATAATGACAGAGGACTGCAGTGTTTGGAGAGTGATTACTGAATAAAGAGAAATGTGAAAAACACTGTTCTATCTATGTGATTTATATTGTATCCATTAGTTTTCACTGCATTCCATCACATGAATGGCTCAGACTTTCCCTAGAGCTCAACAGGAAGTAAGGTTTAAAGAACTTTCTTAATCTTGAAAAACATTTGTTTAATCTCTCCTCATCTTGTAAGCAGCAGACCATGACTCAGCATGTCGGCACGCATGGTTTAAAGGCACAGTTCGTAGTCCACATGTAGACACAAGCAAGTATATAAATAATATACAACTCTAACTAACTATTGACGGTCATGTCATTTTTTATTAAATGGGCTGAAGCTAACAATTATTTTAATTATTGATTAATCGGCTGATTATTTTCCAGATTCATTGAATAAATGTCTAATCTATAAAAAAGCAAATGGTGAAACATGTCCTTCCCGGTTCCTCAGAGTCCAAGATAACGTCTTGCCTAGATCCGGTTCAACTCGGGGCTCAACAGCTTTCATCTCTTGCATTTAAATAACTCTTCAACTATCCTAATCTCTTTTCCTTCAATTATTACATTTAAATTACTTTCATCGCTCTTCCTTCAAATTATATTTCAACTGTTTTCATTTCACAATGAAATGACTTTAATGCCTCCACTTCAACTGCTTTTACCACATACACATTAAAAGGCCCTATTGTGTTTTGGGGGTTTTCCATTTCCTGTAGTCTGTTATATAGGTTTTTGTGCATGTAAATGGACAACAATGTATGTAACTTGGTTATATAGGATGGCCTGAAATGCCTCCATTGTACTCCTTTGTTTACTTCTGTAACATAGTCACAACAGAACCAGCCAGCTAACCAATCAGAGCAGACTGTGCTCTGGTTTCAGACAGAGGGTGATAAGAGGTGCTGCAGCACAGGCAGTATGAGAAAATAAAGAGTTTTTTGAACATTAAAGTATGGAGACATGTCCCAGTAGAGACACTAATACTGATATTAACCTGCAAATTAGCATAATATGTTCCCACTAATACATTAACAGGTCCAACTAACAGAAATTGCAACTTTTCAGCAGCAAACGTTTTTTTTAAATCAGTCCTTCGCATTAATTGTTACTGTCACAGGAAGAAGCTATACACCAGATCCTACAAAGTCTGCTTTCCTGGATATGTGCCACAGAAATACCACTTTTTTTACAAAGCACTTTTCCCAACAATGATTTATTGGAAGCACAAGGTTATATTAAACAAGATATTGCCAAAGAAAAGGCTTGAAATATTGCACTACAGATGTATGGGATTCTGTATGGCGCCGTAAAGGTTAAACCTTGTGAGGGACCTGGCCCCTCCTTGCTGAGCAGGCTTCTGGGATGTAACCGGAGCCTTGTGTTTTCCATTCTGCTCTCATCATGGCTGCATGGCTGTGCCGGGCTCTGGTGCAGAGGAATGGACGCTTGTTGCTGCCATACCCTAACTCTGTGGGCAGATTGTGCTCCAGGGGGGTGGGAAGCTCCTCTCCTGCCCCTGGGGCCCTCTCTGCTTTCCAGGACAAGCCTCGGACTGTGGAGGACCTGCCTAATATCAGCTTCTTTGAGCTGATCTACAGGATGGTGTTTCAGGGCTTCTACAACCGTTTGCATGAGCTCCAGGTAGGCTGCAGTGCACTGCATGATATCTGGACGACACACATTAGGGTTAGGGTTGGCAGCAGGGCAGTAATGCCAGATTATTTTTCCCTGCATGCATTCCAGAAATCCCTGATAGGCTCTCACTTTGGTTGACCTGCTTGAGTGCATTCACCTCCAGCAAGAATGCATTATAGAACATGTCAGACTTTTGTTTCCATAGTCACCTCCAGATAACAGCCGGTCTCAGCTGACTCACTGAGGATTGTCTGCAGGAACACTTTCTGTTTTTACGCAACACAGTGCATTGGATCAATGTGATATTTTAACATTTTGGCTTTTATGGAATCATCTATTTATGTTCCTTTCCTCAGGAGATTGCTTAGGCAAGTTTGTTTATATAGCACCTTTCAACATAAGGTAATTCAAAGTCCTTTCAAAAATGAAAAACATGAAGAAGCAAAGAGCAGGCGAAAGCAACAGCAAGAAGAAAAGTCTTCAGCATTCATTGAAAACAGTTGCAGCAGACCTGAAGTTTACTGGGAGTTCGTTCTAGATGTTTGGAGCATAATAACTGAAGAAGATGAAGAAGATGGACCTTTATTGAACCCTGTTCTCCATGCTCCGGAGATCTGGGACGCCGGGGGCCGTGGCTGTGGACGAGGGGAGCGGCGGGGACCGGCTTGCTGCGTTCGGGCACAGCGTCGAGGATGCCCCGATGGCCATGGAGGAGGTGTCCTCTGACCCGTATGGCATTTCTAACTTGACCGGCTAACAGTCCGTTCGACAAACAACAACATGCTTACAAAACCAACAGGACCATAAATCCTGTTTTCAAAAAACACCGCAAGTTCAATTTATTTAAAACTGTTAATCACTCTTTAGTGATCTGGGATCAACAACATAAACCGAAGGGCATCCTTGGAAGACATTTGAACATCCGTAGCCTCACACCTAAAGCTGATCAAGTCTATCATCTTCTTCATGATTCCAATTTAGATTTTCTCTGCCTATCAGAAACATGGCTTCATACCAACTCTCCATCCGCTGCATTGCATGTGCCAGGCTATCAAAGCTTTAGACAAGATCGATCTTACGGAAGAGGGGGTGGGGTCATGATTTATGTCAAAGACCATCTCAACTGTCATCAAATATGCTGGCCTTTTAACCATGACTTGGAATGTCTTGGATTAAAAATAATGCTGTCCCCTGAAATGTCATTTGTGCTCATTGTTGTTTACTGCCCACCATCTTCAAATAATGACTTCTACACCACATTCAAAAAACTTCTTAAAGCATGTGATTTCAAAACAGAAGTAATACTGCTTGATGACCTGAATTGTAACTGGTTAGACAAGACAAGTAGGAAAGCCCTTAAGCAAATCACAGATAGTTTAGACTTAACACAAATGACAGAAGGACCAACCAGAATAACCTCATGCTCACAGACACAACTAGACTTAATATTAAGTAATACACCTGAGAGAGTGGATACAACATATAATTTCATCACTGGACTATCTCACCACAACTTAATATTAATATCCAGAAAACTCACAAAGAAACGGTTCCACCACTCTTACAAACCTCTGGAACAACTAAGAATACCAAAAAATGAATTTGCAAACTTTGAGCAAGCTGTGTAACACACTGACTGGGAAAGTATGCTAACTGGGAGCAGTGTAGAAACAGACAGCCAAATGTTTGCGACCAAACTACATGATTTAGTGCAGATGTTCTCCAGAAAAATGAAAAGTGGAAAAAACAAAAACAATGCACTTCCTTGGTTCAATACGAACATATTGAACTTGATGAAGGAAAGAGACTTTGCACTGAAAAGAGCACTGAAAACTAAATTAACTACTGACAGGCATAGGTTTACTTCATTACGTAACAAAGTAACTCAAACGATCAGAAAGGCAAAAGCCAACTTCTTCATAACAATAATTAATGAGGCAAAAGGTAACACTAAAATAATTTGGGAACAGATTAAAAACGTACTGGGAATCAAGCACAGGCCAAAAAAGCAGCTAGAACTAAAAGAGAATGGTAACCTAGTGCAAGACCCAGAACAACTTGCCATCGCTTTTAATACATATTTTATCAACTCTGTAGATGAGATTGCACAGAACTTCCCTTTGAGAGCAGAACATATTATCAAAGTCGACGAGCATGTTGACATGCTGGCCTAATGTAATGTATTAATCTCTGCTGTGTGTAATGTGAATCAGCAGAAAATGTTTTTGTTTGTTTAAGAGGAAGATGCATAAAAGGACAGCCAGAGCTGGCAGAGGAGCAGCAGCATAGGGCTAGGGAGGAGGAGGAGCAGGAGAAAGAAGAGGAGGGAGAGGAGGAGGAGGAGGAGGAGGAGGAGGAGGAGGAGGAGGGAGGGAG